>NW_026294413.1:53629451-53851951 GCF_007827085.1 Peromyscus californicus insignis | reverse complement strand
ACCCTCTGAGGGAGTCTGCCCTGCCCTTTCTCAGGCTGACCTTTCTCTGGCCTTCAGCATAGCAACTAGAAAAGACAGATCCATTGAGCACCTGTTCTGACAGTTCGCATGACTTGATAAGCCCTGCCTGGCCCTGACCCAGGCCCTGATCCTCTACTTTTCTGATTGTTAAGGTGGTGGTGGTGGCCTTGTGGGCCTCAAACCAGAGCAGGCAGGACTCCAAAGACAGTCTCCAAAGGCTGGGGGCAGGGCCAGGGCCTGGAGAAGCTGCTGCCTCACGCCCACCTTCCTCTCTCTGAGACAGTGACTCAGGTCCAGACCACTCCCTGGGGAGCCAGGGTTTCAGTCACTATCAACCACCGCCCACTCTTGCTCAGCCCTCCTTTCTTCTCACCCCCACCCCCAGCTCTGTGTGTCCGTGTGTCTCTTGCCCAGCTGGACATAGCAAAAGGTACAGAATGGGGGAGCCTGAATCATTCTGGGGGTTCTCCTCACCCCCAGGCCTAGATTCCCATTTACTAGAAACAAATTTTGGAAAGCCAGGTGAAGCCAAGAGAGTGTACGGAGGTTTGAAGTCCCAGCTGTTGCATGTGATGAGCACAGGGGATGCTCCCAAGAAGGCAGGAATTGAGTGATGTGCTGGGGTGACCCAGGGGATCCCCACCCAACCGCCATCTGGGTCAGCCTGTTGTCTCTGCCCCTGCAGTAGAGGCGGGTGAGGAAACAAAAGATTGAGAAACCTACCAAATGGAGAATGCAAAAGAGCCGTTTTGTAAATAGATGTTGTTACACAAGAGCAGGAACTTTTTTGGAAGGTTTCACTGAGACAGACAGAATTAGCCAACTGGCATCATGCTGCTAATAGAGATATTTACTGTTTGGAAGAAGTATATTTGTAGCTTTGGAGAACATCCTGTTGACTTTTCTTTATTGTGGAAAAAAAAAAAAAAGAGGAGTCCTTTCCCTCTGTACACACGGAACTTGGTTTTTTGTTTTTTGTTTTCTTTCTTTCTGAGGTGAGGCATGTGAGAGGCTGAAGACTGTTTTCTCCATTTTGTTAGTGAGACCAAAATATCCCTTCCCCTGGCCTCTGGTGCTTGTGTTTGTAGAGTGCCAGCAGAGCTGAGGAGTGACTCCCATTCCAGAGAGAGAACCACAAACCTCTTGATTTCTCCCAGAACATAGAGATAGATTCTCTAGGGAGCAAGCCTTACTTTCTCTCTGGGCTGCTGCCTGCCCCACTGGTCCCCAGCAAGAAAAACTGGGCCAAGAGGAAGAAGCCCCATTGGCCTCCTTGTCCTGGAGGACCACAAGCCTCCTGTGACCCAGCTGCACCCTAGCTGGCACTCATGCATGCTGCCACCCCCGAGAGCAGCTGCTTCTCCTAGCCTGACTGCCACGGGAATGGAGAGGCAGAGAGCCTGGTGCAGTGGCTGGGCTACAGTTTCTTCTGCCCCTCCTTGTCATCCACCACTGTGCATTGGGAGTGTGCCCCATGTCAGTGCCAGGGAGCAGCCCATCTCCCCCCGCCCCCCCCCCCCCCCCCCCCCCGTTTCTAGCCATTTCCTGGGCACAATGGGGTTATAACCAAAAACCTAGGAGACTCCTCTCCCTTTGTAGTATCCTCAAAAGCTCTTTAGAATACTTTGCCTTGGGGACTGGAGAGATGGCTCAGTGGTTAAGAGCAGTTGCTGCTCTTGCAGAGGACCTGAGTTCAATTCCCAGCACTTAAATGGTGCCTAACCACAATCTGTGACTCCACTTCCAGGTATCTGATACCCTCTTCTGGCTTCTGCAGGCACATGGTATGCATGCATACATGCAGGTATAACACTCATACACATAAAATAAAAATTATATATATTCTTGACTCAGGCTCTGGAAACTTCTCCAGGCTTTGCTTCTGAGGCCAAAGGCCAACTCTGATCTGCCGCTGGCTAGTGGCACTCCTTTTCCATTTAGTTTGATCACACATCAGATTGGAAGCCCAAAGGCTGTTACCTTTTTGGTTGTTTATAGACCCTTGTCTAAGAGTGCTTGTGTCGGCAGAGGGGGTTGTTCGTGTGTTTTTCAGGAACCCCAAATCACAGTGTAGTATTTTGCAGGACCCAAGCTTGGGACCGTGCATTCCTTTTGCTCATTCATTTAATCATCCCTCACTGTGGGATGAAATAAAAGGTCATGAGGTCATGGCATGGGTTTTCCTTATTCATCCTGGTGTCCCCAGAACCTAGCACTTGGCACAAAAGGTGGCCCTTAGTAATGATGCATTAAACATTCACCAAAGGCTGAGACCATTGCACTGTGCCTAAAATAGTAGCTGCCAGGGTTGCAAAGAAGAAAAGCATTTAGTCCCTGTCCTTGATAAGCTGTGTGTCATGATTGGAAGGCAAAATGTAGACACGTAGAGGTTAATGAGCCTGTGCCCTTTACCAAGCAGAACACTTCAGTCATGGCAGGATGGTTCAATATTCGGAACCACATTTGCTCATTTTATTACAGTGGTACGTCTTAGGAGAGTAAACTGCTCACTCAGATGCATGCTGCCAAGACATTGACTTGCCAAAAATGCAATCTTTGTGCCTTCTAGTAATCTAGCAACAGGAAACTATTTCCTTCCTTTGCAAGCTTTCTGGCTGAAGTCAGTGGCTCCCTTCATATTTCATAGTGAAAGATCACATGCAAAGCCATCTTATCCTTACCAAAAAAAAAAGCCACTTCTAGCTAACAGAGTAACTAGACAAGAAGTAGGTATAAGTATTAAAGAAAGGGAGCATTTTATCATTATTTTCCTGTATCTATTTGGAAAACGTAGTTTCCCTTACACAGTTGAATTTCTTAGGCTATATGTTAAGTATGTAGGTATGGTGAGTGGGTGCAAGGTAAATTATCGAGCAAGATAAAATGAAAAAGACTCCCAGTTCCTGGGGGTGGGGAACATTAACCACCATGAAACCTATCTAAGACATATAGAGCTAGAAGTTTCACATTTAAATACTACTTTGGGCTCTTAATGCCCAATGAAATAAATGTAAAAGCCCTATTTAAGAAAGAAAGGGAGGGGAGGGGATACAGAGAAAGAGAAGAAAGGAAAGAAACAAAGAATCCGGGCACAATAAAAAGACTTGAATGAAGCCAACCCGTGGTGGTGCATGCCTTTAATCCCAGTGCTTGAGAGGCAGAGGCAGGTGGATCTCTGTGAGTTCCAGGCCAGTCTGGTCTACAAAGTGAGTTCCAGGACAGCTATGACTGTTACACAGAGAAACCTTGTCCAGAGAAATAAAAAAAAAAAGGCTTGAATGAGCAGATGGAACTCTTGCTCCCTAAGTGTAAACTCATGTGTCTATGGATGTGGGTTCTTCAGCACTTAAAGTCCTAGGAGTGTGATGCATTTCTGATGATATTAAATATATTTATAGGGTTTTAGTGTGGAAGGAGGACATAGCAGATGATTCATCTTGAATAATAAAACAAAAATAGCCCTGAATATTACCTGGGAAAAACATGCAATGAGAAGGAATTACTTTTACTTGATGCTGAGTTTTTTGTAACCCTAAATAGTTAAGCCCATGTTATTTGTCTGTGATATGGAACAGCAGAAATATTTAACACCAACATCTGATTTTTTTCAAAGACATTTTAAAGTCATGCATGGTGGTGCATGCCTGTAATCCCAGCACTTAGGAGGCTGAAGCAGGAGGATTACTGTGAATGTAATGTCAGCTTGTGCTGTGGAATGAGTTCCAGGCTGTTGTGAGCTACAGAGTAAGAACCTATCTGAAAAAAATCATAGCAACACACGCCAAAAAAAGATTATCTAGTACACGTTCTTGAGTGTGTCAGGACCAGAAACAACCCCAGCTGTTGTCTCCAGGTGCTGTGGGTCTTGTCTTCTCACCGGCCTGGAACTCCAAGTAGGCTGAGCTGATTGGCCAGCAAGCCCCAGGGATCCGCCTGCCTCCATCTCTGGGATTATAAATTGTAAGTGTGTGCCAGCACACCCAGCTTTATAAAAAAAGATAAATTTTAATTCCTGTTAAAGCAACTGTCTAGTCACACACTTAAAATAAATTCTAAATGGATACAAGATTTAAGAGTGAAAAATAAACCACTAAAATTCATCTGGAAAGAAAGGGGACACAGAATAATCAAAATAATCTTGAGAAGAGCAAAGTTGGAGGGCTCACAGTTCCATTTAAAGCTTACTCCAAAGCTGCAGAAGGATGGGGCGCTGCTGGCATGCAGACTAATAGAGGGAAATTGAGGGTCCAGAATCTACCTTTGCATTTGACCAGTCAGCATTTTCACAAAGATGTCAAGACAACCCAAAGATCAGGCTCCTCAACAAACTGCTAAGATAAAAGACAGTGTTTGCAGAGCAATGAGATGTATCACAGCATATACAAAAATTAATTCCAAATTGATCAAAGACCTATAATGTGAGAACCCAGCTATAAAACTCTCATAAGAAAACATAGGAATAAATCCTTACAGTCCTGACTTTGACATAGATTCTTAGACAGGACACCAAACAAACATGAACATCAGAAGAAGAAAAAAGTCAGGTAAATTGAACTTTATCAAAATTTTAAACTTTAATACTTGAAACATTTATTCAGTTACTTTAAAAAAAAAACAAATCCATAGATGAGAGGAAAAGTCATGTATCTGATTAGGAACTTAGAGCCAGAGTGTAAATGGGCTTCTCACAACTCAACAGAACCAAAGAAAGCCCTGTGTTTCTCCAGTGGTACGTATTAGTCAGTGAACACACAAAAAGATGTCTGGCATCTTGAGGGAGACACAAAGCAAAGCCACAAGGAAATACTTCCTCACACCCACCTGTATGGGAGGAAAAAGCCAGACCTGAAACTGGCATTGGGCAATACCAAGAACCATGCCGTTCTCCATTCCAGAACCCCAGCAGCTCGGGACCTGGTAGCTCTAAACACCTCTAGAGTGGGGTGAAGCTGGGCTCAAGGCCAGGATTGGATGAAGTGTAGAGCCCAGACATCTCCCTCCTTTCCACTTGACTGGGAGACGCCTCGCTCTGTCCTAACAGAAGGATGAAGGCTCTGTCTCCGACAGAGAGCGCTACACTAGGGGACATAAAGGTGGATTTACTCTGTAAAACTAACAGACCTCACTTCAGGAACACTCACTTGCATGAACGTTGTCCACCCCCTTTAGGAGGAGCCCTACACTTGTGGTCATGTGGTCCGGTTTTCCAAACTGAAAGCATTTCTACCATAATTAATTTGTATTGTTTGTTTAAACTTCTGACTTTTCGCTTTTTTTTTTTTTTAAGATTACCCTTCATGCCACTCAGCTTTGGCATGGCCTGTGCCTTTCTTAGGGTAGGACTGGGAGGTGAGTTGAGATTATAGTGTTTTACCCACCATTTGTAAAGGCAGTTTTGGACACTTTTTTTTTTTTTTTGAGACAGGGTTTCTCTGTGTAGCTTTAGTGCCTATCCTGGAACTTACTCTGTAGACCAGGCTGGCCTTGCCTGGCTCTGCCTCCCAAGTGCTGGGATTAAAGGAGTATACCACCACTGCCCGACGACATTTTTAATAAAACAAATGAGAAATGACTAGCTCTGGCTTAGACATATACAAAAAGTATCTTTGAAATCACCTTTAAATTTATTTTTAAATTAAAGGAGAAACTGAGGATCATAGCTCACTGGTAGAATGCTTGCCTGGTAGGCTTGGGTTCGATTCCCAGCATTACAAAAAATGAGAGGAAATTGGATTTAAAAATGAATCAAACACAAATGATAAAGGTAAGGTGAGCAATTACATCAATGGAAGTCAAACAATACAACAAAGTATTTTCAGTTTGTACCCAAAGCTAGTCATCAGTAAGGGGACAAAATCAATTTTAAATATTAATGGTAATTGTTTGAGAATGCATTTAATGAACAGGAGCAATTCACATGAACACATAGGAATTTCTGGTGGATTTCATGTGAAAGACACAACAAAGATAACAGAACTCATGATATGTCACCTACAAGGACATCAGTGACAAAATGTTGCTGTCACTAACACAGAGAGCATTGAGATTAATCATTGTACAAGAAATCTTGAACTGTGCCCTGAAATCTTAGTTTACTTATAAAAGAAATATGAGATTTTCCTAAATCTTACATCAGTCTTAAAATTTATATTTATGCATTACCAGTTAGCAGAGAAACATTATTTCTTCCTAAATTGTGAATAGTAGAAAACAAATTTCAATGACCTCTACTAGAGAAAAAAAACGAATTCTCTTTTTCCTTTGAGAAAATGATACGGACTCTCATGTGAAAAGACAAAGACCATGCAGCCAGAAGAGTAGGAATAAAAATACAGAGGTGTATCAAGCTGCACGATTATTCTTGATATCAGATATCCTACATAGCAGATGTTTACATTATGATTCATAACAGTAGCGAAATCACAGGAAGTCTCAATGAAATAATTTTAAGGTTGGGTCACTACAACATGAGGACTGTATTAAAGGGTCTCAGCATTAGGAAGGTCGAGAACCACTGGTTACATGATCAACCAACATCCTGTGTGCCTCAGAGTTTTCCTTCGTTCCCAAGTGAGACATCCAGGGAGGGCGTGGAAACCACGGTGTGAAGACTAGAAAGAGAGACTGCCAAGGGAGAAGGAAGAGTAAGCTGTCCTCCGCTGCCCAGAGAGGAGACAGCGGGGAATCGAAATGGCACCACAGAGGGCAGCCCAGAAAGCCACGCTCTGAAGTCCGAAGATGCGCTAGTCAAGTCAATAGTACAGAAGGAAAACCCAGCTTCAGCCTCAGCCTGTAGTGTATTGAGGTGGGAGTGACCAGGTACTTTTAAAGTCATTAACTATTGAACTTCCTTTGCAAAATGCACTAAATTAAAACCATCTCATTGGGATTAAAGTCATGAAATTTAAGAAAAACCTGATAGCAGAAATGCAAACAACTCTCTACAAGTATTAGAAGATAAAATTAAGCCCATGCCTTTAATCCCAGCACTCAGGAGGCAGAGGTAGATGGATCTCTGAGTTTGAGGCCAGCCTGGTCTACAGAGCAAGTTCCAGGGCAGCCAGGGCTACACAGAGAAACGCTGTCTCGAAAAACCAAAACCAAACAAACAAAAAGATAAAATTTTAAAAAATGTTGAAAAGCAGAGAAATCGGAGACCTAGAGGGATGGATCAGCAGCAAGGCTGCAGCGGCGGAAGAGAACAGAACACGGAGGGGAGTCAGCCCGATCAAATCGGAGAGATTGCCAAACTGAAACTGCGCAGTGAGAAGTCAGCACAGTGGATGGAACAGATCCAGGAGGTACACTGTGGTGAAACACCGAGACAAACCTACCATCCTTTGGACTTGCATAAAGAAAATGAAAAATGGACCACATAAAAAGGGTAGAAATCGCTTCATACTGGGACGTTGGAAGACAAAAAAAGTAATGTCTTTGAAATTCAGAAGGAAATTATGGCCAGGGTCGTGACACATGCCTGTAATCCCAGCCCCAGAGGGTGAGGCAAGAGGGTCATAGTTGGGAATGTAGAGAAACCCTGATTTAAAACAATACACACCGCTGACATGGCTCAGCAGCAAAGGCTCTTCGCTCCTACACCTGACAACCTGAGTTCAGTCCCCAGCTCCCACACAGTAGAAAGAGAACTGACCTCCACACATGTACCAGAGCAAGTTGTCCTCTGACCTCCACACATGTACCAGAGTATGCACGTGTGTACACATACACAGTAAATAAATGTATAACATTTTTAAAAACAAAAATTGGTGATGAAAACTGTACTGGCATATTGCATGAAAATGGATAATAATAAATGCTGGTGAGAATGTGGGGGAAGGGAAGCCTGTGTTCACAGCTGATGGGGGTGTAAACTTGTCCCACCACTGTGGAAATCAGGATGGAGGCTCCTCAAAATACTGAAAACCACCATGTGAGCCAGCTATCCCCTTCTTGGGTCAGTGTGCCAAAGTGATACCTGCAGTCCACGTGAATAGCTGTTCTAGTCACAAAACCCAGGAAATGCAGCCAACCTATGATTCTGTCAACAAGTAAATGGATAATGAAAATGTGGGACGTACACGCAAAGGCATTTTTTGCAGCCATAAAGAAAAGTGAAATCATGACATTTGCAGGCAAAAAAAAAAGGGGGGGGGTTGCAACTGGAAGTCATTATGTTAAGCAAAAATAAGCCAGTCTCCAAAAGACAAATCCCATGTGTGTTTTTCCTCATGTAGAAGCTAAATTTGAAAGGGTGTGTGCTTGTGTATGTCTCACAAAATTAGAAAAGGGATCATGAGAGGAAAAGATCTTAAGGGAAGTGGGAAGAGTGAGTGGAGTGCTGGAATCCACGTAACAGGAAAGCTGAAGCGAAGACGAGGTGAGGGAGGACAGCGGGAGATGTGAGCAAGTAAGACCAAAGTATCATGTCACAAATGTACGAAGATGCTGCAGTGAAACCCATTACTATGTCTACGAACTTAGCAGTTTTTAAATACTAGGTTAAAGAACTATGTTGACATATGAAAACATTCATGTTACATATTTCCTTTATTTTAAAAGGTTATATCAATGCATATGCACATATATACATATACAGTTAAAGGAAGTACTACATAACGTGTATAGACATATACATATGTGTGCAGATGCATGTCCATGTGGTAATTCAGCATCTCACTGCTTGTTTTGGCCTTTGTGGTGTGTGTGCATTCTGGTGTTGTGCATCATGTGTGTTTTCCATGTCTTCCAAGTTTCTAACACTAATCAGGAGCTATTTTTGTAGTTAGGGAAAAACTGAAGGGTTGGTTTTTTGGGTTTTTTGTTTGGTTGTTTGGTTGGTTGCTCTTTCCCCGCCTTTGACTTATTTGAAGAATTACAGCAGGCACAAAGAAGAAAACAGTAGCCGCATGCCCACACCCAGGGCTGAGGCCCAGCTGTTTTTCTCTCAGCCCATGTAAATATATATATTTATTTAACACCACTGAAATATTGGTCATCTTTCAGACAGAGATAATGGCTGGCAGGGGATCTTCTTCCCATCCCTCTCACCCTCCCCTTGAATTTTCAGTGAGAGATTTCTAAGCAAGCAAAGCTGTAGATTTAAGAGCTCCTCATAGTAAGCTAGGAAGTGGGAAGGCTCCATTTGGGTGGTGTGGCTGTGTACCCATTTCCCGGTGTGATCCAAGTGGTCATGACAGCATCTTTTCCCAGTCTGGGACAGGAAATAAGGAGTATAGATTGAGAGAACTAAGAGACAGCCATGTGTTGGTTACATAGGAAAGAAGACGAAAGAAAAATCAAGATCACATTATTGGGCACATTGGAATGAAAGTTTCTCCTCCAAAACAGAACCTAGAGCAAGAAAGGTACAAGATGAGCCAGAGTGTCATAGCTAAAGGAAGTACCACATAACCCAGGCATGTGCTCACACACTGGTGGGAATATGTCAGAGTGTCGTAGCTAAAGGAAGTACCACATAACCCAGGCATGTGCTCACACACTGGTGGGAATATGTCAGAGTGTCATAGCTAAAGGAAGTACCACATAACCCAGGCATGTGCTCACACACTGGTGGGAATATGTCAGAGTGTCATAGCTAAAGGAAGTACCACATAACCCAGGCATGTGCTCACACACTGGTGGGAATATGTCAGAGTGTCGTAGCTAAAGGAAGTACCACATAACCCAGGCATGTGCTCACACACTGGTGGGAATATGTCAGAGTGTCATAGCTAAAGGAAGTACCACATAACCCAGGCATGTGCTCACACACTGGTGGGAATATGTCAGAATGTCATAGCTAAAGGAAGTACCACATAACCCAGGCATGTGCTCACACACTGGTGGGAATATGTCAGAGTGTCGTAGCTAAAGGAAGTACCACATAACCCAGGCATGTGCTCACACACTGATGGAAATATGTCAGAATGTCATATAGCTAAAGGAAGTGCCACATAACGCAGGCATGTGCTCACACACTGATGGGAATATGTCAGAGGGTCACAGGAACTAACTGCGAAGCTGTCAGTGGCCAGACTGAAGCTGTTCTTAGTATCAGAGTAAAGCAGTATTGGATCATGACCCCGAGTATAAAATACCCACGAGTCTATGCTGATATGAATGACGGACTAGATGAGTAAAATAAATGGTGGTTCCCTAGTGGAAAGGAGCTGTGGGGGGGGGGGGGGGGGCCACAGTGGGGAGCCTTTGAAGCGCTCACTTCCTCAGCCTGTGGCTCAGTTGAGGGCAGCAGGGGTATATCATGTCTGCAGTGCCTCTGTGAGGAGATGTGAGGAGAATGACTCTCCTTTTTTAAGATTTATTTATGTGTCTGTGTGAATGTATGCCACATGTGTGTGGGTGTCTGCCAGGGCCAGAGGAAGGCATCAGATCCCCTCAAGCTGGAGTTGTAGATGGCAGTCAGCTGCCCCATGTGGGTGATGGGAACTGCACTCTGGTCCTCTGAAAGAGCAGTCAGTACTCTTAACCCACCCAGCCATCTCTTCAGCCCCCCAAATCCCAAGGGGTGTGGGGGAGGCATTCTAGCTATAAAATTCCCGACCAGGGCCCCTTAAAAAAAAGGGGCCTCAAAGCCAAGAGAAGTCTTGACATTGTCACACCAAGAGGCAGTTAAGGAGTAAATATAGTGTGCTAACCTGCATGGGATCCTGGTTCTGCAAAGGGCATTAGGGAGAGATTAAGGTAGCTGAATAAAGCAGACTTTAATATGTCGCTCCAGGGACATTAATCATGACTCATGGACCATACTAATATAAGATGTTCATAAGGGAGAACAGGATAGGAGACACAGTACTTATGATACTTCACAATTTTTCAGAAAATCTAGAATAAAAGTCTATTTTACTTAAAAGGTATTGTAGCAGGTGCCCGTGTGTTTGGAGCTAGCAAGTTGAAAAATAATGGTCTGATGAAATCCTGTCCGATCCATTACTGTCATCAGTAACTACGGTGGAGACCTGGCTCTGTCTGCATATAAATGGTTGCCCTTGTGCTAAAACACCCGGTTCCACACAGGCTCTCCTCCATTTGTAGGTTCCTTAGCCATCAGTCCCAACTGGTCCCACAGACTTTGAGACTCTGGAAATCAAGTACCTAGAACAGTTCATGAGAAAGACACTGAACTGTGAGTGGCAGAGAGAAGCAGGGGCCCTAGGGAAGTGCCGCAGTGACTCTGGGCCTGCCATCGAGTCTTTTGAGACCTGTTTCCTTCCTGCAGCATGAGAGGGTTAAAGTGGGAAAACCTTCTCTGATGCCATGCTGCTCTAAAAGGCCTGTGACTCTAAGGTGAGGTTACAGAGGCCGTGACCCTGCAGATGACGGCCACCAACTCTAGCTTCCTTGCCCGTGGTCTGTCGTTCCAGACTCTGAGGCTACTCAGGGTTCTTCAGGATCCTCTGCCCACTCCTCACATTCCTGGGGTGTAGTTCCCTTGTAGATAAGGAGGAGAGCCAGCTAGCCCAGCGGGTTTCCTAGTGGAAGAAACTGAGTTTCAGAGAGACTCATTTGTTCAATGGTAAACCAGTGGTGACCTGCTTCCTGGTCTCGCTCGTCCCTCTGCCGCTTCTTTCCCACCGAACCCAGGTGTGCGTGGCCTCCAGAGTGTTGCTGGGGTACTTGTTCATCAGCCGTCGACTCCAGTTCCCAATCTTAGGGAAAGTGATGGGGGCTGGGTCAGAGAACCCAGCTCCTCCCCACACCCAGCTTTTTCCCCTTTAGGTCTGAGAAACTAAACAACAGTCGTGTGTGTGTGTGTGTGTGTGTGTGTGTGTGTGTGTGTGTGTGTGTGTGTGTCCCCGCTTTCAGTCCCACAGCAAGCCTTTTCCCATCTGATGATGATGGCACAGCCCAAGACACTTCGTTTTCAGCCAGATCCCAAAGGGTTAACTCTCCCAAATTATGGGGCTGGGTTAACAATAAACAGGATGTCCTTCAGAAATTAAATTTAAACCACCGTGACTCAGGCCAGCCCATCCCCTCAACCAGATCGCTGTCTGGGGGTTATTATCGGTGGTTAATTATACCGTTGGGGTTAGCAGCAGTGTTGGTCAACTTGGGCCAGGTGGAGGCGGACGCGGGAGAATGACTAAAAGGAAGGATGGGAATGGAGCCTAAGGGTTGGTCAGAACAGCATTGGCACCATCAGCCCAGAAGCCCAGAGGAGAGTAATGAGAGGCTGTTTGGGGGGCTTCTAACCAGAGCTGGTCCCTAAGTCACTTCCGACCTAGGGACAGGACAGGTAGGGGAGACACATTACCATTTCTTTCACCACGGGGACGAACCTTGTCAACGTTCTCAGCTGGCCACCAACATAAACTAACAGCGTCCCTGTCCTGTCCTCAGGACCTGGAAGAGATCTCTCAATTGCCTGTGTCAATCCGCTCACTCCTGAGAGCAAGAAGGGGCCCCAGGGCAGCCGCTAGAGGCATAGAGCAGCCTGCTGGAGTAGATGGAAGCTGGGCTGCTGCTCCACTCCTGAGCCCCAGCCCCGTGATCTCCCTTATGTTAGGTCCAGCCTCTTCCAAATTAACATGGGAACCTGGTAAGCAAGCTTCTTAGCAAGTTCAAGGCAGGCTTGGGCAGATTCTTTACCAAGTCTGCCCCATTTCATCCTGTCTGTTTTTTAGCCACTTATAAATACCCCTTGATTTATCCTCTTTCCTTAGCATCCCCAGAAACCCTACAAGATACATTGTAGCCCCTGTGGGGACAATGAATACGCCTTACAGACAATGAGAGATGTTTGTGGGCTTTTTTTAAGGACAGATTTTCAAGAACGATAGCTGTTATAAGGAGCCATGTTTCTCAATTAGTTCCTCAAAGCAAGATTTGCAGAGCCTCAAGATGTCTCCCTTCCCCCACTTTTCCAGTGTGTTTTTAAGTGACAGACTGCTAATGGGAATGACCAAGAGCTGGCATGGAGCATGATCTGTCCCAGAACCAAACTGGGTGCTGTTGCCTCACATGCCCCAGGAGGACGGTTGGGGGGGAGGGGCCAATTGTTCATACCCTCCATGCCTCCCCTCTATGCACCCCTCCTACCGTCCAGCCTTTCCCATGTCTCACAGCATCCCTCTTGTCTCTCCCTCTTACAGGATCCCATTTAAGATCGGGCAGCCCAAGAAACAGATTGTCCCCAAAACAGTGAGTAACGCAGTTCTTATGCCCTGGGATTCAATTGTGCCTCACATCACCTCTGCATGGAACCTCAGCCTTCTGGGTATTTTCTCTCTCAGGACTGGAGATTGTGAACTGGGGCTTCTGGCATACTAGACAAGTGCTCTGTCAGTGAGCTAATTCTCAGGCCAGAACCTGAGCATTGACAATGCACATTTGGGAGCTGGAAGGTCAGCACCCTGGGTCTTGTTCCCAGTCATATGGTTCTAGAACCAGGGTCCTGTTGGTTGCTTCCCCAAGTTTGGACAGGTGTAGATGCTTCACATCTGAGTGATCCTATTCCTGGGAGAACTCTGGAGCACACAGTACTCCCCGAATATACCTACCATGATAGTGCCCAAAGCCTTTCTTTCTAGCCACCTCAACTACATAAAAGGCCAGGCAGCTTCTCCAGTTGGCGCACATCTTTTTGTTTGCACAGATTGGTATGTCTGCCATGATCCAGTCACTCTGTGCAATGGTAGCACCTACCCACCTTTGAACTCGTGATGTTTATCCCTGTTTTCTGTCTAAAATGGGAGGGGAAGAGCCACAGATCCTGGAACATTAGAGTAAAAGCCCATGGACCTCATCTGGCCCACTGTCTGTTTTTCCATAGAGTGATGGAGATGTTGTAGATCTGAAAATCCCCTCCTGGAGAGCTGCAGTTAGCATTTGGGTCTGTGGCTCTGGTCACTCTTCATCTATCAGCACTCTGTGCTGCTCCTACAATGCAGCCCCCCATCTGTCCCGAGTAACCTCTGCAGCCGCTCACACACAAGTGAGGCCCTGGGGTCTTTTGCTCTTGTTTTTCTTTTTCTTTTTAAGATTTATTTTATATGCATTGGTGTTTTGCCTGCATGTATGTCTATGTGAGGGTGTCAGGTCCCCTATCACTAGAGTTACAGACAGTCGTGAGCTGCCATGTTGGTGCTGGGGTATGAACCTGGGTCCTCTGGAAGAGCAGCTGGTGCTCTTGACCCCTGAGCCATCTCTCCAGCCCCCAAGGCCTTGGTTTTTAACATGAGGAAAAGCATACTCTGTCCTGACAGCTCAAGGTCCAGGACTGTCTCTACAGTGGAGGCTCCTATGCCCGTCCTCTGAGATCCGGCTGTCCTCTTTGTCTCTCTCCTTCTCTCCTTGGCTCCACTGCAGAGCTAGAGAAAAAGAGCCTGCTTCGGTTTGGCAGGAAGTCCAGCTCATCTAACCAATGCCTCTACCTTCAGGAAGTCCAAAGCTAGGTCACAGGAAAGGAGCTGGGCTCAACTTAAAAGAGTCGCCCTCTGCCTCATGCAAAGGCCGGTTGTAACAGACTCAGTGTCGCCTCCGTGACTGACCATCTGTGGAGCCTCTCAGCTAAGACCCAGAAAGTCTGGGTGTGCGAATGCTGGGCTCCAAGAAGTGGAGGGTGTGGCTATGAGCCCCCAGAGAGTAATCCCAGCAGACCCAAAAGAGAAGTGGTTTTGAAAAGGGTCTTTTTTTTTCCCAACTTTGTTCACCACCGCAAACAAGAAAACAAAAACCCCTCCCTCCACCGAGACTTTCATCTTTCCTCGATGGAGCTTTGATCCCCACAGAGCAGGATGGGCCACAGTGCACTTCCCAGCTCCTTGCCAGAGAATGTTGGTGGAAAAGTCTTGGTTCCTGGGGGGAGGGGGCTAAAAGGGAGGAATTGTTTATTTTGGCTTATGGTTCCAGGGATGTCAATCCATCGTGGTAGGGGATCCTAGATCCTTTACTTTGAGGAATAGCAAAGATTCCCAGGGAAGAACAGGACCCTCCCCCACCCCATAACTTCCCATGACCCTTCCCTATGCTGTCTATGTCCTTGCTGGGGACTTGTCATCCTTTAGTCTGTGCTGTCCCCTCCCCCAAATTGAGCAAGTGTCCAGTAGTTGTTAAGGAGCTAGGTTAGAGACTGACTTCCTGGATTCCTACCTAGCTCTGCCTCTGTGTTATCTGTGACTTTTGCCACATGCCTTAGCCTCTTCGAGCCTTAGCTTTCTTGTGTACAAGGTAAGGGTAACCCCAGTACTTTTGCCACGTAGGACGAGTCCCACACAAGCCAATGCATATAAGGCACTTAGTCCAGTGTCTGGACTGTAAGGAGCCCCCCGACAGCTGGTCTGGCTTCCTCCAAAGCCATCAAGGACTCGGCCTGTCTCAGCAGCTCCACTCCGCAGTGCAGTGAAGTTGTGGACTAGGCCTTTGATCTTTCACCAACAATGAAAGCCGAGGGATGGCTTAGAATGGAGTTTTCATCTGCTCAGCCTATTCCCCTCAGCTCCCAGGTGCTTCAGCATAGGTAACAAGACCCTGCCCTTTCTGGATGGGTTCTTGCTCACCTCTCTACCCCTAGCACAGGCCTGGGCTGTGCAGATGTCTCCAAATCTCTGGCAGCTGTCCCTGGACGCTGGTGACGCACTATGGATAGGAACAGATGTGGCTGCCCAGGTTATTGGAAGTCATGGCACCCCTGTCATGGGAAGAAATGTTCATGTTATCTTCAGGGAGTCTTGGGAGGTTTTTGGCTCAGAGTACCCAGCTCCCAGCCACAAAGAAAACATTGTCTTTGCTCTCTCTCCCTGCCTGTGTTCAGGTTCCCAACCTGAGACTGTGGCAGAAATGGTGTGTTCTTTGCAGGGGCTGACCATTGACACTGTGACAAGGCCCACAGCTCCTACCTCCTGATCCAACTTCTGTTAGTCCCCTCTGGAGCCTCAGAGTGTCTTAGCATGGAGAAAGAACACAAACCCAGAAACACACACACACATCACATACAGACATACAGACACACGCACATACACACCACACACATACATATACACTCACAGCACACATACATACTCACCACAGACACTACACATACATACACACACACCACATATATATACATCACATACATACCACCACACATACTACACACACACACACACACGCACACGCACACGCACACGCACACGCACACCCTCTCTCATGGAGAACAAGGGAGCTCTTGGAGACACTGTTTCCCATGCCCTCCAAGCAAGGGTTCCCTAGGTCTTGTGCACATAGGAAGACACAAGCCAAGGTCCCTAGCCAGGGAGGTGCATTGCAAAACCGGGGCAGAGACAAGTAGCCACACCGAGCCTCTCCAGTGGGGGAAGATTCCAGACTTCAGCCTCTCTAATCCCCGCTAGCCCCGGAGCGTACTGAGGGAGGATGCTGTCCACCCGTAACATCCTCTGTGTGGCTCTCAGAATGCTTTCTCTGCCTCACTTTGACCTGACACGCCTCAGCCTTGGCATCCAGAGCCCCAACCCTGCCTGCGGCCTCCTTTTCCCCTTGACCAGGAATTCGAGTTTGGAAGGAGCTCAGCTGGTTCCCTCACTTAGCAAATGCCGAGCTCTTGCTGGGCAGGCTAGCCTAGGCATTGCCCTTGCACCCTGGACCCGGGAGAATGTAGGGAGCATCATCTGGGGCTTGGTTCTCCCTAGGCTACCCTTCAGCAGCCCGACCCAGCCCGATCCCCTGACAATCCATGCACATGTGTTTACACTTGCGTTGTTGACTGGCCTCCAGTTGCCTTTTGGCAAAGGTACCAAGCATTCAAAAATGTTCAGATCTTTTCCACTTGGCTCTTCCCCTTAGAAGACACGCACCTCGGAATGTAACTCCAGTGTGTCCCTCTATTCTGTTAGCTGTAATCTGAGGGCCTTGAATTCTGGTCCTACCCCAAGTGGTTCTGTCTTCTGGGGAGAAAGATGAGGGACCCATGAGCTGCACCATGGCTCCTGGAATCAGGAGAGGTGGTGTTTCCAGGCTCCTGTGAGGTGGCCTTGAGTGGCACCAAGCAGAAAGAGCATGTGGCCACCCTGACAGCTTCTGTTCCCAGACTGTGAGCTTCTGCTCCCCCTGAACAATCCCACCTGGCTGGGAGCTTGAAGGCCCCTTTGTACAAGTCCAAGCAGTCCCCAGCCAGGCAGACCAGGTGCTCTCTGACATCCCACACACATCAGCACGCTCAGGCATTGCAAAAGAGAAGAAGGCTAGGAGCCAAAGGCAGCCACACAGGGGCGCAGCCCCCACCACCCCAGAAGAGCAAGGGCCTAGCTGTGTCTCCAGGAGAGTTTGGTTCTGGCCAAGAAACACTTAGTTTTCATTTTATCCTTTTGGAAGTAAATGCTAATATGAAGAAAAAGACGACACTCAGCAGCCGCGTCCTGTGGACTATGAAGGCCACAGCTATGTGGTACTGCCTAGCATGAGGTTCCATACTTAGCCACATCAGGGCTTACTGGCTGCCATTTCTCAAGTCCTTTTGGCTGCTGCTCTGTGCATCCCGGTCTGCATCTCCAGGCTGCTGTGGCCCTCCCATGCCCAGCAAACGAGAAAAGAACATGGATGTGCGTTCTGTAATCACCACTGTGGGCTGGGCACCTAGCCATGTGTTATCTTCCCCCGAGCAAGTGAGACAGCGAGGTCAGAGCAGTGACAAGTGCTCAAATGACCAATGAGCAATGAGCACGTGGCTCCAAGATACCAGACTATTGACTTCCAAGTCCATCTCTCAGCTGCCTCTGTTCACTCCTCTCCACTGACTTCCTGCACCACATGCTGGGGAGGCAGGTAACTAGGCTAGGTCACCCCTTTGATCTCATGACATGGCATTGTCGTCTACAAAGTTCACTTTCAAAAACCACACAATCAAGTCACTGCTCCCCACTAAAGTGCAGGCCAGCACGGTGGCTCTGGGGTAGAAGTGCTTGCTCTGTAGACTTGACAGCCTCTTATCACCAGACCCACAGGACAAAGAGAACCAGTTCCTAAAAGTGTCCTCTGACCTCCTGGGTACACTCTGCCTGTGCTCACATATACATCATAAACACAATTATAATGAATTGGGGAGGGGGTTTGTTTGTTTGAGACTGGGTTTCTCTGTGTAACAGCCCTAGCTGTCCTGGAACTTGCTTTGTAGACCAGGTTAGCCTCGAACTCACAGAGATCTGCCTGCCTCTGCCTCTATGGTGATGGGATGAAAGGCGTGCGCTACCACTGCCTGGCTAAATTTTTTTTTTAAGATTTATTTATTTATTATATACACAGAAGAGGGTGCCAGATCTCATTACAGATGGTTGTGAGCCACCGTGTGGATGCTGGGAATTGAACTCAGGACCTCTGGAAGAGTAGTCAGTGCTCTTAACCTCTGAGCCATCTCTCCAGCCCCCTTTTTTTTTTTCCCCAGAGCTGAGGACCGAACCCAGGGCCTTGCGCTTGCTAGGCAAGCGCTCTACTACTGAGCTAAATCCCCAACTGGCTAAATTTTTTTAATTACAAAAATATTCATAACTTCATAAGCTTACAATTTTGTGCCAGGCTACATTCTTGGCTAGCCTTGCATGTGGGCCACAGGTTGGACACCCCCAGAAATGCACACCTTGAAGGCTCAGGTGCAGGGCCCCTTCATTCTAAAACAGGCTCCCACCTGATGTCCCACCCAAGATCTTTTTCGATGTACCTGGGACCCAACAGCAGATTCGTAGGGTCTATGAGAAAGCTATGGCCGAGAAGGGAAGTCGCTTGCTCAGGCCTCACAGCTACCACATGACAGAACCCTGCTGCTCCAGACTCGCTTCTTCCTTGGTGCCCTGCTGACTCCTAGGTGGGGTCTTGTCTTGTCAATCACCTTGACTGCCATCAGAGTTGGGATGAGGAAAGGGCACTAGCAGTACCTCACTCTGGGGTGACAGAGCCAAGGCATAATCCGCTGAGACTTGCCAGCTTGCCTGGTTGGCCCCTCTGGGAGGAGAGGCCTTCTCCCTAAGTCAAACACTTCATTAGTTTGGGAACACAGGGACACTGTTGCTAATGATCCGCTGGAGCGTGTAGGGACTGGACAGTGCTGTTGCTGCAGGCTGCGGGGGAGGGCGGGGAGCGAGTTTCAGTGAGCTGGGAGAGTTTTTCCATCATGCTGTCATTGCCCACTGATTGAGCTATCTCTCTCCTTCCAGGTGGAGAGAGACTTTGAACGGGAGTATGGAAAACTGCAGCAGTGAGTGTAAACCCCAGGAGGGTGAGATGGGAGATTGCTGGGGCACACGCTTCTTGCCAGGTCTACCTGCCCCGCCCCCTCCTGGCCAGGTCAGGCTCAGCCAAGGAGCCTCTGCACCCTTTGTCCGTTTATAGCTGGGAACCCAAGACAGCTCTAGCAGGAGACTGGCTCTGGGAGGGTCATTAGTGCACAGGCTCTGGGTGATGGGCCTCACGCAGAACCTCGGGTGGCATGGTGATCTGTGGCAGATATTGCACGGAGAGTGGCTTCCCTCCCTGCTAGGCTCACCTGAGGCAGAGAAGTGAGGCCCTAGTGCAGTGAGGCCAGGTGCCCATGCGCTCCTTGCCTTTCAGGCTGGAGGAGCAAACCAAGCGCCTGCAGAAGGACATGAAGAAAAGCACGGATGCCGACCTGGGTAAGTGGCCCCGCCCTGAGTCTGTCGAGGCAGGTGCAGCAGAGGATGCCCTGTTTCCTCAGACAAGTCACTGTGCTCAGAAAACACCACACACTGAACCTAAGAGGCCGGAGAGAGGTCATTCTCTCTGATGAGGTCGCCACTTCCCACGGGGTCCTGCCACTCCTGCTTGGTTGGACATGGGAACAGATGCTCCAGGGTCCTGTTAGGATGGTATTACAGCCAGCAGAAGCTGCTATGGCAAGTCCCTTCCCTGCCTCGGTGTCAGGGATGGAGAGAAAAGGCAGCATGACCTTCCTGGCAGAAGTCGGCAGTGTGGCAACAGCAGCCGAAAGAGCTGAGCTGCAGAGTCGGCAAGGAGAGCCAGACAAACTTCAGTATGTCCGTTCTGTCACTACAGAGGGCACAGAAAGGCCTCTGGTGAGGGCCAGCAGGGGCCAGAAGTCAGGACTAGGGAGGGCTCTTGGCTGAAGAGACTTATTCAGGAAGAACTAGGCCCAGGGGCCCAGTGACTGAGGCAGCTTCCGTCAGGGAGCATCAAGAGGCGCTGTCACTGAGTGACAGAGAACATTCCCCTTACTGTCCTCACCAAGCACAGGCCTAACAGTCCCTAACCCAACACTGCCCCTAACCTCCCTGTGCCTTGTCTGGGAAATGCCCTCATTGCTAGTCATCAGCCCCGTGGCTTGTGGTGATGGTGAAGTTGTGTGTTTGGTGTAAAGCTCTGAGAGCAGCATGATCACCAGCATGCTGCTTCTGTTAAGAGCAGCAGTACTACAAACAACAGCAACAGCAGAAGTAGCCGAAGCAAGGCTCCTGCCAAGTGGACCTTGACAGCGTCTCCAGATTCCCAGGAGAGGGATGTCTGCATGTCACTTTATAATAGGGACATCAGAGAGACAGGTGTGACCAGGGCAACCCACCATCTCCCACTTGATAAATCCTGGTTGAGAACCAACTTGTTCCAGGCATACACCTCAATGCTAGAGGTTCAACGGTGAGCTTCCGTCCTAGGAGAGAAGGCATGCAGGAAGTCAGTCACCATGTATTATAGCACCATGCAATGACCGATGCAAGAAAGGACCATGAAGGGACGGGGGGTAACAGTGCTGCTTTGGGTGGGATGAGAGCAAGGAAGCCTTTCTCGGGAGGTGCCCCTGTACCTGAAAGGGTAAGGGAGTACTCTATGTAGATGTGCCTGGGAGAACATGGCAGCAAATGCCCTGAGGTGGAGTTGGCCCTTCCCCAGTGGTTGTGCTCACTGACCCAAAGGCAGAAGTAGAATTAAGGACCCGACTTGTTCGTTCAGCCACGTGACATAACTACCTACTGCACATCCTTACGGCTGGCAGAGCGTGTGAAATGTCCGTCTTTTTTTTGTTGTTTTGTTTTGTTTTTTCGAGACAGGGTTTCTCTGTGTAGCTTTGGTGCCTTTCCTGGAACTCGCTCTGTAGACCAGGCTGGCCTCAAACTGACAGAAATCTGCCTGCCTCTGCCTCCCTAGTACTGGGATTAAAGGCATGTGTCACCACTGCCCAGCTAAATGTCTGTCTTTAAAAGGAGGAAATCATTTTGTCTAGAGGCAGAAGCTTTTTTGTTTTTAAACCTCTTATTCTTTTATTTTTAAGTGTATATGATGGTGAGGGGTGGTATGTATGTGAGTGTGTATGCACATGAGTTGCAGGTACCTGTGGAGGCCAGAAGAGGGCATCACATTTCCTGGAGCTGGAGTTACAGGCAGTTTGTAAGCCCCTTTGTGGGTGCTGGGATCTGTACTCAGGTCCTCTGGAAGAGCAACAAGTACTCTTAGCCACTGAGCATCTCTCCAGCCCACCTGCCTGTGTCAGGCTTATTTTTCTGACTGTTCTAAGCTAGGAAGCAGTGAGGGGTGGGGTGGGGTGGGGGATGGGGTGGGTACTTCACTGCAGTAACCAGACCTGTCTCAGTTTCTGACTGGCTGTCCCAATAGTAGAATCTAGATTCGGGTAGCACAGTGGTATCCAGATGTCACCTAAAAGGTCATAGGGTGGTGGTCAGCTCAGAGTGGGTTGGGAGCCTACTGTGGTCCCACTTGTCATGCAGTGGAAAAGCAAACTCTTGATAGGCCCACAGACTTGGGGTTGCCCCATTTTGCCAGGTACTAGGCCTCAGCTGGTTACTTACACCATCTTTATTCCTTCAGTAGACACTTTGAACAGCTTCAGATCAGAGAGAGAAATGTCTTCCTGGGGAGCAGCTGTGACTGCCAAGGGCCTTGCAGAGCTGCCCTCCCATGCTCAGAAGGCCAGCCTTCTTGGTCTGTGCCCCATAGCTTCCCTGCCAACCCCAGGGATAAGGGCTGGTCTGAACATGACTCCCACCTCACTTTCTGGACCCCCGTCTCCAGCGTAGGCCTGTCCTGAGCCAGGGGTCGGGTTTGGGAGCTGGTCTGTTAGATGTATTTGGGGTCTGACTTAGGTGGAGGGCCTTTGCATCACTTCCCACTGCCTTCCAGCAAGGGAGTCACTGGTACCTGCTTCCCAGACAGCTGAGTATCAGAGTAGAAATGAGGGCAGGGTTTTGTTTTCCTAGTGAGGCATGAAAAGCAAGTAGACACAGTCTGCATTCAGAGTCTGTCACATGGGTGACAGCAGTGTCACCGTGGGCTGGTGATGTGTCTCCAATAAATTGTGACTCTGGTACAGTGGGACTAGGAAAGTACTTAGAGGTGCTGACCCAACAGTTGAGGAAAATGAACTGTATGGCTTGTGTGACCTCAGATTCTCCCAAGTTCCAGGATAGGCTCTAAAATCCTCGCCGATGCTCTGAAAAGAGGATCTTCCATTTAGAAAAATTATATGACTTCCAGAGTTTTCAGAATGATCATTTTCTGAGGACTTTTGGGGGCTTCATCTGGAAGCTGTCTTGGGACCTCAGAAACACAAGGGAAGGTCTTAAGATTTTTCCCTAAGATTCAAAGACTGCCAATCTCGGGGCTAGGCCATATGGGCCATGGACCCACCACCCCTAGTCTGCAGGGGAGAAAGGCTGTTACCTGGAGCAGGGACCAAGAACGGGTGTGTGGGATTAGATTTCAGACCTAGCTGTGCCCAGGGCAGTGGCCAAGCAAATACAACATATTGGCTTCGTGTGGTTTCAGCAGGCAGAGGTCTGGGAACGTGTAAGGAATATGAGAGTGTAAGGAGAGGAAAAGGCAGGTGGAAGAGAGCCTCCACTATCCTGTGACTGTTGTTGAGATTCTTATTTTTCGTCGAATACTGTGGAGAAGACATTTTCAGAAATGTTTGCAGTTCTGTGCACATCTTTACTATCTTCTGACTGTGCTGTTTGTGATCACTTCATAAATGTTTCTTCTTCCTCCATGGCTTCAACATTTCTGGCAAGTTTACCTTTCCTCTTTGTTGGGTGACTAACCCATACCGGCTTCCATGGCAGTCTGGGCAGCCCAGCAGGCACAGCCTCTTATGGAAGGACCTGGGTGTGACAGGGACCTCTGGCAGGGCCTGAGCTTCTCCTCTCCCACATTAGAGTGTCAAGGCCCTCCTGGGGACCCGCCACTGGGCATACGCTGTCTGTTCACTGCTGGGATGGCAAAGAAGGTCCCACTTGTAATCAGCTGGGAGATGGTTCCCCCTCCATCCATTCTAAGACCCTCCTTCAGTTTAATGTCCTTGAGACCGCAGTTCTCTAGCACTTGCTAATATGGTGGTTTGGCGATTGGTGTCTTCTTTTTTTCTTTCTTAAGGCACCCGTGTGCCTTAAAATCAATAGCATCTCAAGTGCTGTGGCACTAAAGTGATAATAAACAAAACAAACTCCAGCCAAGTGTGGTAGTGCATGCCTGGAATCCCACCACTTAGGAGGCTGAGGCAGAAATCACTGCAGATTGGAGGCCCAGCTGGGCTGCAGTGAGGCCAGCCTAGACTACAGCACACTGCGCAGTTTAAAATCACAGTAACAAGACCCTTGTCTTCTGTCGCTCCTCGGCCTTGTGACTAAGATCACGTGCAGAATTTGTCTTCTGCTCTGATACTCAGCCACCTAAGTTCAGAAACGGGGGTGGACAGTGTTGAGCCGGCCTGGTCCTGCTCTAGGCCCTCGACCTACCCCTCTACAAGTTCATGTGCAAATAAGGGAAAGCTGAAAGCACGCCCAGGATCAAGAGCCTCAAGGCTGGCAGTGGGTCTCCATTCTCCTCGGTGCTGCCTGTGACTTCCGGACAGCCCACAGCACCTCAGGTGTTCACCCTCTGCCCAGTCCTGATGAGTGGACTAGCCCTGGTGTACAGTAGAGTACGGGAGAGGCCCACCTACAATGCAGGTTCTTGTAGTCTGGGATTATTGAGTTAGCGTCTTTGGAACAGAAATGTGTTATACAGCTTCCCACCCACCTGGTCCTGGAACAGCCTAGGAGTTTTTGCTCTCCAGTGATACAGTGTTTCATGGCTAGGAGTTGTGGGAAACACCAAGGAGCATGTCACATGGCTTTCTGGAGCCTCAGTGTTCTGGTAGCCATGGCCTAGATAGAGGTGATCAGGTCAGACCCCTAGGCCATAGGAGACCTTGAAACCTGGCCCTCTGGGAACTCACAGAGCTTTTCACCTCTGTAACAGCCATGTCTAAATCTGCTGTGAAGATATCCCTGGACCTACTCTCCAACCCGCTGTGTGAGCAGGACCAGGACTTTCTGAACATGGTGACAGCCCTAGACACAGCTATGAAGCGGATGGATGCCTTCAACCAGGAGAAGGTGACCAGGTCTTGTTGCCCGTGCCCAGTGCTCAGCCCTTCCCCTTGGGTCCGCCTCGATGCAGTGCCCTCAGGTCACAAGCAATGCTGGGGTTTCAGCTGCGGAAGGCCTGATATCCCCACGCCCAGCTCTTCCTAAACCAGGCTGGTCAGTTGCCCATGTCTCCGTGAGGCATGTCACTGAGGGGCCACAGTGAAGCCAGGAGGTGCTCTGTAGGGCAGCTCTGCCCACCCAGCCCTCCACACTGAGCAAAACCATCACAAACCTGTGCCAGTGGCACTGACAGGAAGAGCCTGACCTGAGACCAGACCCAGCCCTCGATGGTTTCCTGGTTGGCCTCTCCACCTGCTCTGGCTGTAGAATACAGATACTTTATCGCCTATCCCACCCCGATCCCCCTTGCCCAGCTCTCAGGATTCTGACTTGTGAGGAACCTGGAGCCTCCTCTTTTAAGAAGAGTCTAGATATCTCAGTTCGGATGCCATTTGATTCTTCTTTTGACAGGTGAACCAGATCCAAAAGACAGTGATTGAACCCCTGAAAAAGTAAGTAAGGTTATCCAAGGAAATGGGCCTCAGGGCACTTGTGGGAAAAGCAGATCAGCTAGCCCCTTGGGGACCAAGAAGCATGTCTAGCAGCATGTCCCCAGCTTCCCATGACAAGAAACAACAGGGACACCAGCCGTACATCGTGTCCCACAGTTGAGGCTCCTGGTTGCTCCAGAGCTCCAGTGCCGCCTAGTCGGTCTGTAGGGGAAGGGAGCTGCTAATGTCCATGGCGCCAGACACTGGCCCGGTGGTCTTTAGGCCCCTTCCCCTTTGCCTCTGGTTGGGCCCCGTGAGGCCCAATGCTGGCTGATTCCAGCTAGCAGAGAGCCTGGCCAGCACTCAGCAGACATGAGCAAGGCCTTTCATCTCACAGCCGGCCTGGGATGCAGCTGCCTGCAGTACTGTGCTTTGGAAACGTGGGGGTGGCCGCACATGGGGAAGGGCGCAGCAGCAGCAGCAGCCACCGCATCCTGCTTGGGAAGGTCCCCTCACTCGTGACCTGCGAGAGCAGGGAGTTCTGTGAGAGTCCGTCTTTGGTCCTGCAGGCCCTGGTCAAGGATCAGACAGGCTTGTCCTGTGGGTCCCCAGGGGAGGAGGCTGGCCCAAGCCTTGCCTTGAAGCTCCTGAGTGCTTCCTCTCTCCCAGCCTCTCCCAGCCTGCTCTGACCCAGAAAGGCTCCCGCTCTGCGCCAGCAGCTGCACTTTATTACCTCTTCTGTGGTGGTCCCTGGCAGCTGCCTTGCCAGGGCTGGGCAGTGAGCCTCTGCTTCATTATCATTAGGCCAGGATCAAGCTGGAGGGAGATGAAGAGCAGGTTTTGATCCTGCAGTCTTGGGGTGTTGGGGAGTGCTGTTGTTCCTCCCCTGTTCGGGCCCGGGTTGGGGTCAGGAAGAGCCCTCCTAACCTTGTCAGTGCTTCTTCCCGACACTGGGCCCGCAGAGCACCTGCAGCTGCCCTGAGGCCAAGCCTGGCCCATGCCCACCACCCCAGCCTCATCAGCTTGGGCTCTCGAACCCCTGCTTCATGATCAGAGCTCGTCCCCAAACCACAGGACCTGCATGAGTGCAGAAGGAGCTGTTCATTTGGTCTGCTCTCCAAGACAGGTTCAGAACTGGGTGGAAGGATCTCAGAGACGAGCCTCTGTGCACAGAGAAGTCTGCTGTGCCAGAGATGCAGGGGCCCAGCCACAGGCACCCAGAGTTGGCAGAGTTTGGCAGGACTGCCAGCTCAGAGAACTAGGGGGCTGACTACCTTCTCGATTTCACAACCAACGAGGCGGCATTGAAATCGGATCCCTGGCTTCTGCAGCCAAGTAGAGAGAAACCCCGGCTGCTTCCCACCATGCTAGCAGCCCACCACCTGCCAGGAAGGTGGGGGCGTGGCAGAGGGGGCGGCCACCATCTCCGCCATGGATCCGCTGACCTCTGTGTGAGCCTCAGGCCTGGCTGGCTTGTGCAACCCACAGCCAGAATACAATCCCCCATGACCACATAAACCACCACTGCCTGCTCCCTCCTCCCAACTTGCTGCCTTTTGCCAGAAGAGAAGCTCCCAGGGACCCCATCACCGGAAACAGGAAACTGCAGCTTTCCTGTCCTCTAATGAAGATCATGGCCACCCTGTCGCCCCCAGTGTCCCCCGCAAGGGGGGCTTGGTCTCTAATCCCCCAGTCTCTGGGTTGTTCACATGTCGGATGGGGATGCTTTCAATTTCCCTTTCCTGGTGGGTGGAAGATCCCGGCTGTGTGGGCACAGATGAGGAATGGCAGGCATCCCCACCAGGCCGGCTGCTCCCAACCCACCTCCCAGCCGGCCTCTTTCCCTCCCCACTCTCTCCTCACCCCACGCTTTACCTCCCTGGGGAGCAAGCCTGGTGTTGAACCCTATGCCAGGCAAGAAATGGGTACCTCCTAGGTTGAGCTCCCTGGAGCCCTGGTGTAGACCTAGGCCCACCCCCCATCTTTGAAGATCAATGTGCATCAGTCTTAGGCACTTACAGACTGGGGACTCAGGCAACGGAGCCCAGGCGTGTGTACTGCCATATTGAGCAGGGACAGTGTCCCAGCCACTCCCGTAGCCTAAGTCTGTCTAGTCCCTCGGCATGGTAGAGTTGGTACCTAGAAGCAGGGTTAGCGTGCTTGAGGATGTATGATTTGAGCAAGGCCAGGAAACAATACGGCCTGTCTCTTACCACTAATTTGTCAAGGGGCAGCTGAGACCAGCAGAGGATCTGGCTTCTCTACCGTGTGTCTTTGGAGCAGGCCAGTAGAAATGGAAGCTTGGTGCCTTGAGGAGAGCTGGTCCCATGCATCATCCTTGCCAGGAGGTCAGCAGGAACCCTATTAGGTCCCATTAGCATATTTGGGAAAGGTCCCGCCACAGGGGACCAGCCTGCAGCTGTCCTCACTTCTGCACCAGCCACCTGAGTTAGTCCACATCTGGAGTGGATCCTGCTATCAGGTAACTGGCAACATCTGTCCAAGGCTGAAAAGTAGAAAATACAAAATGGAGGCTTGGTGGGACAGTGAGCAGGAATTCTGCCCTCCATCACCTTAGGACAGGCGCTCTTCCTATGAGTGCCATTAGTAGCCCCCTCAGATGAAAAGAACATGACACCTGTCCCTTGTCTCAGGGCCTACCGGTCCTAGGCCCAGAGCTACCCAGATTTCCCTTTGTGAGTGACTCATCTCCAGTAGTCTAAGCTACTAACCAAGCTCAGGTCTCGATCAGATCTTCGTTTGATTGATGAGTACTGCTGAAGGAGACAGATCTGAGGAAGACATGTGAGTCCCCCAAGAGTCAGGAGTCCCCAGCAGGGCAGCAGGACCAGTTGCAGCTGCAGACAGTGGGGGTCTTGATTCCTGCAGGCTCCTAAGCAGGAATCCGTGCTTTTAAGTAGTGAATGGTGTGTAGAGACCACATGCCCCAAGGCTGTAACCCCTAGTCTGTGGTGGCCGTGGTCTCCCAGCTCTGCACTTTGACCTGTGCTTGCATTGTGGGTCCTTCATGAGCTGGCCAGGTCATGAAGTGTTAGTATTAATATTCCTGATAGGTGTGACTTGGTCTTGAAGATGACAACCATGGAAAGGGACTGGGACCATGGGCTAATGTCCAAGTTGTACTGAGACTAGCATTGCACCAAGGTCATTTCACACCTGCAGGATGCCCTTCACACATTGCTTTGTTTCTTGTGATGCCCACCCCACCCCTACCCCTGTCTCCCCTGTCCCCAGAGGTGAGTTCCAATGAGCAAAGAGATTGTGTGGCCTGGGCAGGAAAGTACTCCACCTCTGCCTCTTGCCGACATGTCTCTCATTCTTGGCCCTGGGGCCACCCAAGCAGCAGGCTGCTTCTGACAACAGGATCAAGCTTCTGGGACCCTTTGTTCTCTTGGGATAGAGGGAGGGGCAGGGTGGTAGGTTCTCAGGCCGAGGCACCTGTTCCCTTGAGCCACACACTGCTCAGCTGCCCAGGAAGGGAGAGGGGCTCCAGAGCAGCTGAATGGCCAGGCACAGCTGCCTCGACATAGGCAATGTGACCGGCTCCTGCCAGTGGGACCTGGTGGTGCCCCCTCCCCACATCCATTTTGCACAGAGCCACATGGGTTCACACCTCCCCCCTGTTAAAGCACCTCGTCAAGTCTTGGTTTGATTACTCTACAGAAGGTCCTGTGGCTGAGGCTTCAGAGAAATTCTGACAGCCTTGAGCCCGGAGCGTTTTCAGGAAAGTGATGCGCCTGCTTAGAAGGTTAAGTTACAGGAGTTGGTTTTAGTGACCTTTGAGATGAAGCCCTTTGTTCCACGGGGATCTGCTCCCTGAACCTGTTGCTTGTTTGGGTACCCTGATGCCTGGCTGGGTTTACATTCTGCTCTCTAGCAGGAGTATGCTTTACTCTGGTCTGTGTGTCCCTGACTTGTGAGAAGCTTTTAAGTACCGAATTCATAATCATGTCCTGTAAGGAGCAGAGGTTGGGAATGGTGCTTCCTGTGGTATCAGAACCTACCCTAAGCATTCAGATGTTCTCTCAGCACTGATGTGTGTGAAAGGCTGGCCTCAGCCACTGCCTGGGGTCCCACTGAGAAGATCCCATCCCCTGACTTCTGTTTGCCTGCTTTGTTGCCCTCTCTGGCTCTTCCTGGATTAGCTGACTCTTCCGGTCCCAGGTCACCAACAGTGACTCTCCACCTGAGTGACCAGAGATATTGAGTCCATATCGTACCAGGCTGTCAGAGCTCCTGGCTGGCACAGTGGGCACCTCATGGTGTGGTAGGAAAGCCTTGTACAGCACCAAGGTCAGCTACAGCCCCTCAAGGCTTTGCATACCCCATTTTCTCACTTCCAGGAGAGCTGCTTACAGGGTTGCCTTGCCTCCATCCTTCATCTGTGTCAAGAAGAATGTTTACTCTTGCCTGGGCCCCCGAAAAGTGACTCTCCCCTCGGATCATAGAAGATACAGTGGCCCTCCATGGGGAAAAGGTGGCCCTGATGATGATAGTTACACTCAAATGCCAAAACATTTCAAATGCAACCCTCTCTGAATGGCCAGTCCTCTGAGTGTCATGCTCCTTTTCAGTCATGTTGGGTAGGAGGGGCTAGGGCTGTCTCCTAAAGTGTGGTTTTTCCCTTGGTTCTTTTAGTGGGGAAACCATAGTGTTTGTGTTTCTCCACAGTGTGAAGGGACCCTTAGCCAGACTCTTAATTCTTTTTTCTCACCTGTCAGTGGCACTGTGGTGTGGTAGGATAGGTGCTGGTAAACTTGGACACTCAGGGTCCTTTCTGGACCCTTACTACCTGATTGTGGCCTTGGCCTTCCCTTTTTGTTTGTTTTGGTTTGTTTTTTAGCATATTCAGGAGTATCCCAGCCCTGCCGTTCCCTGTGATGGGGCTCAGGGTGTGTAGGGAGACAGCCACAAGACAAAGAGCTGTCTTCCCAGCCCACCGTTGGGGTCAGTACTGCCTGCTGCTCCCCATAACATCCTACCAGCACAAGTCCCAAAGCTGCAGAGCCCTATGGCTCTGGCACATAGTAGGTGTGTCCTACGTGTTTCTGAGTAAGTGGTGACTGTCAGATACACCTCCACATGACAAGCCTGTTTCCAACCAGGCTGTGCCCAACAGGTTTGGCAGCGTATTCCCGAGCCTCAACATGGCAGTGAAGCGGCGGGAGCAGGCCTTGCAAGACTACCGGAGGCTGCAGGCCAAGATGGAGAAGTATGAGGAAAAGGAGAAGACTGGCCCGGTGCTGGCCAAGCTCCACCAGGTACCGAGGGAGAAGGCAGGAGGGGGCAACAGAACAACCATTGCCACGAGGGCCTCGCTTGGGGACCAGCAGACCCAGGACACTAGCTGTCCCCACACCCTGCCCTCTTCAGTGACACCAGGGTCTTGTTCTCCAGGCCCGAGAAGAGCTGCGGCCTGTACGGGAAGACTTTGAAGCCAAGAACAAACAGCTCCTGGATGAGATGCCACGATTCTATGGCAGCCGACTTGACTACTTCCAGCCCAGCTTTGAGTCCCTGATCCGGGCACAGGTGAGGCGAGACTCTTCCCTTGGGAAATGATCTTTGTAGGAACCTAGTACCCATTAGATGTAGCTATGCTCTGCACAGACAGCAGCACCTCCCTGCCCCAGGCACTATGGGAATTCATGTCAGCCCTGGTGCCCAGCACTGATATTGTGCTGGAATTACTCTTGGGCATCCTCCATTGCCAAATCCACTTAATCCCAGCCCTATGATGGACAAGGTTCCTTTTTGTTTAACCCTTTCTCTACCCCTTGAGTTCTTCCTACATTCAAGCAGCAAGACCCCAGGCTGCATCTTTAGCCTCCTTTAACTGGCCAGGCCTTTTGCAGAAGTGGTTGAGAGGCCAGTAGAGTGAATGCCTGAGGACCCAACAGGAGACTTCCATTAGCAGGAGACCACAGGAACCCTGACTGAGCTTCCTAGGGAGGGGTCCTGGACCAGCTCTGAGATTCTGGCAACTAGGTATAATGCTCCCCCTAGTGGAAAGACAGTGGAGTGCAGGCTGGCATGGGAGTGGCCGCCAGAGAGAAGGACGCAGCCCAGTGTCTCCTGCCACTGGGGTGGAGGGCCCAAATGGGATGCCATGCAGCTCCCGCCCTCCCCTCCCCATTCATCTTCAGGCAGATTTTAGCTAGGATTGTTCTCCCCGCTGGCATGGTGGGAGAGGCAGTGGTACCAGCCAGGAGCAGCTCTTCTCCACATGGACTCCCCGCAACTGATCACAGGTGCTGGCTCAGGACCCCAACACTAACTGGTCCCCAAGCTAAAGGTTTCCTGTCCCCAAGCTCAGCCTGCCATGCTTGTCTTGCCTGGGCCTCTGGTGCCCTCCAGTGGACATCATCATTTCCTTGTTGCTCCCTTAGTCACAAATGCCCTGAGTAAAGCCTGATTCCCACTTCCCATCCTTCACTTTTGGGTGACACCCAAAGCCATGGGCTAAAATGCTTGACATCAAGAAGCCCAAGCAAGGTTTGTCCTGGAGCCTAGACTTGCTCGTGACCCGTGTTTTCAGTCTGGTGCTCTCTAGGGAGCGAGACTGAGACAGCAAAGGGACTGTTGTCCCTGCAGACGAGGGCCACCTTCCAGCTGCCGCACCCTTTGTTTGGATGAAGAGTGGGTTTAGAGGGGAGGTGTTGGCCTGCCCCCTTTTGCTATGACACCTACCTCTGCTTCCAGTGACCTGTGTCCACCATCCCCACCCCAGATCCTTAGAGGAAGCTGCAGGGTACCCAGGCAATGGGGTGCCCTGTAACCAAGCAGCAGGGTAGCCAGGGTTGTTTACCGCCCGACCTGTGCCAGCATCCTCCTCACCCGGCTGCTGCTGCTGCTGCTATTAGTCATTAGAGAAGTGAGCATCCCGGTGACTCACCAGGCAGCGTGGCCCAGGCAAGGAATTGGGGGCCTCCCCAGCTGCGGTTTCTGGGGAGACTTCCTAGGACACCACTCCCACCCTCTGGACACCATCCTCCAGTTTCTCAAAGGGAGGAGGATCCTGGAGACAGTCTCAAAGCTGAGGTCCTTGAAGAGCAGAACGTGGGACACTTTGATGAGTGTGCACTATCATGTCAGGGAGTGGAAACTGAGGCAGAAATGGCCTCTGACCTCTGTAGAAGTCATCATCTACCATCTGGAGAAACTCCATGCTTGGACCTGTCATTCACACACCCTCGCTGGTGCTTTTCATCTAGGCAGCTTAACCTGGATGCGATCAGGAGCACAGTGGGGAGGGGTGGCGTCTGGGAAGCTGTCACCTCCCTTGACTTCTCGAACCAGCTCTCAAGGCTTGGGCAGCCAGTGCCTGCCATGTTCTTTTTCCATGACCCAAACCCCCTGGCTCCTCCCAGCTTAGGAAAGGCAGTAAACCCAGGCCTGCCCTCAGCCACCTTCAGATGCATAGTCCCCTTTCCATACTAGATGTTTTGGAGAGCCAGGAGTTTAAAGGGCCATGCTTCCTTTACAACCCCATTCCCCAAGGAACTACTGACTCTCTACTATAAACCTTTCTCCGCAGTAGACGTTCCCAAAAGCCTCGGCTGTGGTTCACCCATCCCTAGGCTGGCGGGTGATAGAGCGAGATCTGGCAGGTAGTGATGGAGCAAGAACGAGCCCCCGACCCGCTTCAGCAAGAAGCAAGCTTTAGACCCAGACCCCGGCCCTGCTTGAACTCCTGGCTGCTTCACTGAGTGGGTGGCTGTGTAGACCCGAAGTCCAGTTCCTACCCACAACTCTTGCCTCTTCCCCAGGTCGTGTACTACTCAGAAATGCATAAGATCTTCGGAGACCTCACCCAGCAGCTTGACCAGCCAGGCCACTCAGACGAGCAGCGGGAGCGGGAAAACGAGGCCAAACTAAGTGAGCTCCGAGCCCTCTCCATCGTGGCTGATGACTGAGCCCCAGTCCCTCAGGAGTCCTTAGACTCCTTGGGACACAGATGACATCTCTGTAGTCTTCGCTCTTAGCAGGCATGGATTCATGCCTGACCTCCCAATGGTCTGCCAGTTGGAGACAGGTGGTCACTAGTCTACCTTGCCAGTCCTCTGACGTGAATGTCTCCATCTCCTTGAGCTGATATTGGGAACCTCACAGGCTGCTGTTACCCCCTGCCCAATGCTGATAAGCAATGTAGAAAAAACCCAGGGGCCTGTTTACTTCCAGAACCGTCCAGAATGTGCTATATATACTGTCTGGCCAGCAGGAGCTTCGGCCTTTAGAAGGGTCTGGGCTTCCTGTGTAACTTGGGGGCCTTAGCTCTGACTACCTCCAGAGGACCTACTCTAGGGAATCCACCATCCCCTCCCCTCGTGACGCTTCAGCCTGTTGGGTGAGAGGCAGGGCCCTGGGGAGCAGCACTCTGGTCCCTCTGCTGCGGTGGGCCCCTCATGCCAACATAACCCAAGCTGGTCCCCTGCAGGTCCAGCTAGGGACAAGGCCTGGGTGTTTACCTTTCCCTGGTACACGGACTTTGTTTCTAGCTGACTACTATACAGAATGTCACACGTTGGTCCACAGGCCTCAAAGCAAGGCTGTGTCTCACCTGTGTTGTTGGAATTTTATTTTCAAGTAAAGTTTCCAGTAAAACACTAGTGTGCTGTAACTGATACCATGGGAGAGTTGCCACAGCTTTGCCAGAGCCCTGCCAACTTGGCAGAGGGCCTTCATTCAATCACAACCTGTGGCAGCTCACTGCCTGCCTGCCTGCCTTCTAGAGCCTTCTGGAGCCTTCTGGAGAGAACTGAGGATTGGCAAGCAGGGGGAGCACAGGCAGCTTGGAAAAAGAGGAAAGCCACAAGGACACACTTGGTTTGTTTTTGACTTTGGTTTATTTAAAAAACAAAAAGCCAAAAAAAAAAAAAACCAACAAACAACTTTATATACAAAGTCAAACTGAAACCACGAATTATGGAAAGAGGCAAGAATTGTGGGAAACGGAAGAGGGCTGGGCCAGAGCCAATACCACATTCTGAACACAAGGGCTAGAGAAAGAAGTGCTGGTTCTTCTGGCAAGTTGGGGGGTGGCTGGAACCCAGTGTTCTATTGGCAACCTTGACCCAACACCAAGTGCTTCCGAGCATGGGCTCCATCACCTAACAGATACTGGAGCCTACAGGACTCGTGGCGTCCAGAGGAAGGACATTCTGGGCTGTGCCAGGCTCTACACCCGTCCCTTCCATTTATTGGCATCAGACCTATTCCAGGCTGGAAAAGCCTTTTCCTCCCGTCTTGCTCTAAAGTGGACGAGGACAGGAGACAGCACAAGACTACAAGGGCCCTGGGAGAAATTCCAAGGTTGAGGGCAAAATGACATTCTAGGGGTGCAAAAGATGTTGTATTTAGTTGTAGCTGGAACTGAGGTTCCGTGCACATCCATCCACATAGCACAACCCCCATTCTGTTAGCTTGGTCACCCCTGCAGAGGCCAGGCACAGAACTCAGCCACCTCTGCTGTGGCTCCCAGGCCCTGCTCCAGCTGCTCTCTGGTACCCAAGAGGCTCGAATGTCATCAGGCTCCATCACAGACCTCACTAGACAGCCACTCAGTTGCTGGGTGCTGGCTCCTCTTTCTCTACCCAGCTGTCAGCCTGTGTGAGCACATGTAACAACGGTAAGGATGAGGCTTCTCCCCATGTCCTACCACTAGAGTACAGAGCACGGAGAGCAGCTGAGTCTCCTAAGATCCCGGTGGACGGAGGACCAGTATGGCAAGGAAGGGCTGGCTCCCTGCCAGGCCTCTCCACACAGACGCTAGCTCTGCTCTCAAGTTCTTGAGGCGGCCACCCTTCAGCCATCCTACCTTTTCAACCATCCGCTGCATCTCCAGGTGCAGCGGGGTCAGGCGTCTGCGGAAGTCCTGCAGCTGCCGCTGAAGCTGGTTCTTGTGTCGTTCCGCTGTCCGGGCTGTCTCCTCCGCCTCCACCAGCCGGGCCCGCAGCTCCTGCGTCTCTGCCGCCAGTGTCTTATTTGTCACTTCGGTGGCTGAGAAACGGTTATGGCTCTCCTCTGAAAGGGGGGACGCGGCAGAAAGGCTCTGCTCAGCCCACTGGAGCATGAGCCAAGAGCCCCGAGGCCTAAGGAGTGGTGTCCCCTTAGTCCCCGTGACATCTGCACTCGCTCACCAAGCTTCAGTTCCAGTGTGTGAATCTTGTTCTCCAGGTACAGGCGGCCACTGTCTTGCTGCTCGGCACGCTGTAACAGACTCCCCACGTTGATGAGGCTACCATTGTGTGGCACCAGGCCTTTGTGCTCTGTGGGGGCAGCACCTGGCTTTGTGCTCTTCCCTGAAGGGGGCAGCAGATCCAGGTTTCCTAGAGGAAACAAACAGACATGACCTTAGGAGGAGAGAGTAAGCCACCATGGAGGTCACACTCCCTACAGGCCACAGAGCTCAAGGCCTACCAAAGAGCCCCTCCTCCGGAAGCCCGTCATCCAGCACCTCGGCACGGCTGTACTGAAGACTCCGGTACTGGCAGATGTTCTGCGTCACTACTCTACTAACCAGCTGCTTGGCCTGTGGAAAACACAGCAGGACACCTACTGGCCACACACTTGCCTCAGGGGGACCGACCGGAAGCTAGCAAGAGCTCTGGCAAGGCCCTCCAGAAGGACAGGTGGGGCCGAACTACCTGCTCAGCACTGAGCCGGATCCCCAGGGTGAGGAGGGCCCGCTCCAAGTCTCGCCGGTGCAAGTAGCCACACCAGTTGGCATCAAAAAACACAAAAGCCAGAAGGCAGTCCAGGGGGAGCACAGCTGAGGGGTCCAGCTCCTTGGGCTGCAAAGAGAGCAGAGAGACAGGCTTTACAGACGATCATTCTCAAGGCTGAGGCATGGCACACGCACAGCCTCTCCCGGCCAGGGCTGGGCTGACAGCAGCTGCAGGCAGGACCTCCCACTGGAAGCTCAGGCTGGGGCTACGGCCTCTGTGGGCACATCCCAGAATGCGGTGTGTGCCCTAATCAGATCCCTCTCCCATCCACCCTCACGGGGAGAATGAAGTCTCCATGAGTCAAGAACCAGTCGTCTCTGTTCTAGGGAGGAAGTCACTGGTCGGCATCGCTCACCCAGGAAGGACCACATTTCCCACCACCAAGGCACAGAAAGAGACAGGGTCTCACCATGTCCTGAAGAGAGGAATATTCCATCTCCGACTGGTTTGAGGTGACAGAGCGAACCTCCGTTTCCTCCAACTTTGCTCCTGCTACAGAAATCCCAAGCTTAACATGTAGCAAGGATGATGGTCTACACGCCTAAGAGCAATGGTTCTCAACCTGTGGGTCACAACCCCTTTGGGGGTCATACGTGTCTGTCACAGAGATCGCCTAAGACCATTGGAAAACAGATTTTTTTTGGGGGGGGGGGTTGGTTTTTCGAGACAGGGTTTCTCTGTGTAACTTTGTGCCTTTCCTGAAACTCACTCTGTAGCCCAGGATGGCCTCAAACTCACAGAGATCCACCTGCCTCTGCCTCTGCCTCTGCCTCCCAAGTGCTGGGTGGGATTAAAGGCATGCGCCACCAACACCCAGCAGAAAACAGATATTTATGATTCATAACAGTAGCAAAATTAGCTATGAAGTAGCAATGAAAATAATCTTATGGTTGGGGTCAGCACAACATGAGGAACTGTATTAAGGGTCACAACATTAGGAAGGTTGAGAACCACTGCCTAAGAGGAAACGACCACAGCCAGCCCCAGAGAGCCACTACCCCCAGACACACCAAACTCCTCCTCTCCATCATCCCTCAGAAGCAGCAGGTCTGGGTCCAAGGCCATCTCACAGAGGTCCTCAGCTGCCTCGCCCCGGGCCTTCTCCTCCTCTTCTCCCCCTGAAGAGGGCCGTTTGGGCAGAAGCCCATCCTCCTTCTAGAAAAGCAGACCAAGGTGGTGAGGACGAGCAGGACTCTTGTGACACTAACAGTAACAGTTGCTAACACTCAGGTATCAGCTGTGTGCTGGGTACTGTATGATCTACCATGTGCTCATGGGTATTTAGCCATATCAGGATTCAGATCCCAGGGGCACATCTAGACCCCTGGGGTATTTCTCAGGAATCAGTCTTAGTTCTAGAAGCAATTATGTGTACATGACAATATTTGGACAAGAAGCCAAGCTCCATTCTAGAAATGGGTAAAGACCAGTTTGTCCACCTAACCATCAGGCAATCCCAACTCCTAAGCAGTCTGACTGGCACTTCTATGCTGCATGGCTTAGCCACACTTCCCTCCCTCTTCTGGGCCACTTCCTAGCTGTGTGGCCACATGCAGGGTTTCATCCTCCTGGGCCTCAGCCCTCCCCAACTTTCAAAGAACAGGTGACATAAAGGAGCCATGCAACTGGACATGCAGAGTACCTAGAACAGTGCCTGACACACGTGAGGGACTCGACTCATACTAAACGTTATAACATGTGGGCCTGAGGCCACCCAGGCTGAGAGCGGTACTCACCAGTGGGTTGTCTGACTCGGCAGCTGTGCCCTCATTCTGTACCTCATCCTTGGACACCTTCACCACCTCCTCTTTGACCACATCCTCCTTGGCTGCCTCCTCCTTCTCAGGTTCAGGGGGAGATACAACTTTTTCTGGAAGGCTCAGCAGCATCTTATAAATCCTATAGCCAAAATCCCTCTGCAGCATCTCTAGAAACAGCTCAGCCAGCACCACCACCTGTTGGAAGAGGTGCAGGGACCACAGCATCAGGGAGTTGGACGAGGATGCCGATACCCTTCATCACACTCATGGCCTCTCTCCTGCACTTGCCTCAAAAGAGATCCTTTCTTTTGGTCTCCGATCCTCCACAATCCCGTGGAGAGACAGGTTGACACAGCCAGGACGTGCCATCACAGCAGGTTCTAGAGGAGGCGGAGGGGCCTCTGGGAGATCAGTGTCCACATCTTGCTGCGTGGTGGCCTCTGACGTCTCCGTGTTCTGTGTAGGCGCGTCTGCTTGCTCTGATGCATCAGGGGCCTGTTCAGCAGGCCCTGCCTCCTGTGACAATAGCTCAGGTGTGACCTTCTGGGCCCTGAGATCAGGGCACCTACTTTTGAGATAGGGGCTCATGTAGCCTAGGCTAACCTCAAATTCACTATGAAGATGAGAACAACTTTGAACTCTGGATCTTCCTGCCTCCACCTCCCCAGTGCTAGAGTTAGAGGCTTGTGCCACCATGCCCGGGTTCCCTGCGTTTTCCTAAGGCCCAGCCTTACCCCCAATGCCTCCTGGGGTTGGGGAGCTGCCTCTGTGGCTTTCTGCTGGCACAGTGCCTCCCACTCCTCCAAAGTGGGCATGATGGTCCACACGTCTGGCAGGTATACCACTACCGTGTGTAACTGCCGGGGTGGCCCTGGCTGTAAGTATTGAAACTCGGCAAATCGCCACCTGTTCGCAGCAAAAGGAAAAGAAAGTCCCCCACTGTGACATATTCACAGGTGTCCCACTCACAGACAAGTACCTCTGTTTCCAATCAGCACTCCATGCGCACATGCTGCATGCCAAGCCATGAGTACAAACATAAAGCCACACGCCCAAGCCTCAGCGGCTAGGCAACAGGGAGACGTAGTAAACAGACAGCACAGAGAAGCACTAGGGCATTCAGGAGTACTGGGCGTGGCCTGGGGGTCAGCTGCCATCAGCGCTCTCAGCCATCTATGAGCAGTTAGGGGTGGGCAGACATGAGCTATGGCAGGAGAGAACCCAGAGGGCAGAAGCCAGACTCCTGACCCCCCACAGCGAGCTGGCCACATGGGGAAGACCACTCACCACTTGGTGCAGGCGCTCAAGTCGATGCCGGTCTGGGCTTGTGCGCAGCGGATGGCTGTGCGCACCAGCACCTGCGGGTCTGCCTGGGGGTCGAGGCCATCCAGGGAAGGAGACCACTCACCCCCAACCAGCACTGCCTCTTCTTCTTTCCGGCCCAGCAAAAACTGCAGAGAGATTGGGGATAACGAAACACGGCCTGCATCTCCCATCAGGAACTGAGACAGCACAGAGTACTTAAGGCACCAGCTGGGGCTCCACAGCCATTCACTCAAACCAGCCACCTGACTCCTCCAGAGGGAGCATCTCTGAACTATAGTGTCCTCCTGTATAAAGTGAGGGGCCCTTCAGCTCCGAAACACCAAGTTTCTGTGTTAATGCTCAGGAGCCTAGCTGCTTAAAACACGGCCAACTGACCAGCCAGCTCCTACCTTTAGCTGCTTCAGAGGATGCTCCGGCGTCTCCCTTGGCTCAGCCATGTCATCCACAAACAGCATGCAGCAACGGTAGAACTCCTCCAGGCCCGGGGAGGAGAGCAGCAGCACCTATGCAGAGAGAGGACAAGGGGCTCAGCCACATTCTGTCCCAGCAAGGGGACGGTCACAGGAGCCCAGGCAACTGACCTTGGAACTGTAAGTGGGGTCACTGTCCACAGGGCTGGGCTCAGCACCAGCATCTGGAGCCGCCTCCTTCTCTGAAGAGACCTGAATCCGACTTGGGTGGTGGAGGGAAAAGGGTTGGCTCAGAGGGAAGGCTGACAGCCAACTCAGGTGCACGGAGAGGAAATCCGAGGGGACCAGGAGGCTGCGGTAACGCCGCTGGAGTTCTAGGAAGTCACAGACGGGACTGCAGGAAGACAGCAAGGGACACCACTGAGCACACACTCGACTTAAAGAGAGACAGCTCCGAGGTCCGGAGCACAGCACATGCTGCTCCTACAGAGGATCTGGGTTTGGCTCCCAGAACCTACATGGCAGCTCACAGCTGTGACTTCAATTCCACAGGATCTGACGCCCTCTTCTGACCTCCATGAGCACCAAGCACACATGACACTTATGTACATGTAGGCAAAACACTCACACACATAAAATAAACGTTTTTTAAAAAACCTTTTAACAAAACTGCAGGGCCAGCAGGACGGCTTTTAGTGGGTAAAGGTGTTTGCTGTGCGAGCCTGTTCACCCTCGAAACCCATGTAAAGGTGGAAGGAGAGAACCGACTTCCCAAAGTTGTCCTCTGACTCACGTGCACCGGCAGGCATGTGTGCCACCCCGTCATACGACACGCTGAATAAATGAATGAACAGACAGACAAAACTGCAAAAGACTACGATAGCATTTCATTCCTTGAGAAAAAAGACTCTAATAAGCAACTCCTGGGGGAAGGATGGACTCGTTTGACCACTTGATTTATAAGTTGCCTATAGCAAAAAAGTCAAACTGGGAAAGGAAGAAAAAAAAATCACAATACATGATACAGAGATGGTCTTCTACTTTTTTAAGGATTTATTTTAATTATGTGTATCTGTGTATGGGTACGTGCACATCTGTGCAGGCTCCCACAGAAGCCAGAGGTATCAGATTCCTCTACAGCTGAAGGGGCAGGCAGCTGTGAGCTGCTTCATGTGGATGCTGGGAACTAAACTCATGTCCTCTGGGAGAAGAGTAACCACTGAGCCATCTCTCCAGGCCCAGACATGGTCATGGTCTTACTAAACAACTCACTAGTCAGTAACAAAAAGTTCAACTGCCTAGGAGAAAACGGTGAAACCTGACAAGTCCTTCCCAGAAAAATAAACACACGCAACATAAAAGCCTGTGAAGAGGGTCCTGCAAGATGCCTGGGCAGGGAAAGACGTGAAGTCTGCCACCTGAGTTCAGTCCCTAAGAAAGAACCAACTCCTGAAAGTTGCCCTCCGGCCTCTACACAGGAGCCCACACAAATGAACACACACACATGTAAAGGAATAAACATAAAACATTTTTTTAAAGAGTGTCAAACTCGCTTCCAATTAGAAATGCAAATCAAAGCCGGGCGGTGGTGGCGCACACCCTTGATCTCAGCTCTCGGGAGGCAGAGGCAGGCAGATCTCTGAGTTCGAGGCCAGCCTGGTCTACAGATTGAGTTCCAGGACAGCCAGGGCTACACAGAGAAACCCTGTCTTCAAAAACAAAAACAAAAAAAATTAAGAAAAGGTGTATGAGGACAGTGTTAGCAAAGGCAGAGCAAGCAAGGACTCTGCGCCCTACTGGTGACAGTGTGAGGGACTCGGCCTCTGAAGGAGACTTGGTAATAGCCACCAAAGTGAAAACCAGGCCAGGTGTGGTGGCGTGTGCCTTTAATGTCGAGAACACGCTGGCACGGTGGCTCCCGTCTGCGGTGCCAGGGCAGAGGTGGAGACAGGCACCTCTGCACAGCCGAGCCTGCCGGCCAAGTCCCAAGCCAGGAAGTGACCCTGGGTCCAAAACAAAAAGCTAGATAGCACCTGAGTAGTGGTATCTGAAGATGTCCTCTGGCCTCCACCATGCACCCAAACATGTATATGCACCAACACACACACACACACACACACACACACACACACACACACACACACACACGAACAAATGTGCACACACACGTGAACAAGACTGATTAATATGCATAATGCAGAATCTGCTCAAAGACACATGAAGTGAAAAGCAGAGCAGCGAGCCATGGGCAGCAGGTTCCCCTGGGTGGGTCGGTTAGTTTTAGAAGAGGCCACCAGACTACACATATTCTCATTTGCACTAGAAACCATTGCTTGTGCAAGTCGAAGGCCCTTCCCCAGCCTCCACTCACCTGTCCACAGAATAAGGAGTGAGATGAACCCGGTAAGGAGGCAGGTCATGTCGAGGTTTCTTAGCACCCCAGGGCTCTCCACCAGCCCGCTGTTTGCGTTTCTTCGAGTCATAGTCATCACTGGAGGTTGATCCATTACCAGAAATAAGAAACCATATTGTTACACATGCATTCAGTACATAAAGAGCTAGAAAATACCTGAATCCTCAACGTTAAGAAATGAACACCAGTAGTGTAAAGCTCAGTGGCAGAACACTTGTGTAACCTGTGGAGGCCTTGGATTCAAGTCCAGCACCACACACACACACACACATATATCTATATCTATATCTATATCTATATAGAGAGAAGCCAAGCTAGCAAATATGTGACAGATTATTAGAGACATTAAAATAGATATGAAAAGGGTACAATTTTAAGAAAAAAAGAGCCGGGCGGTGGTGGCGCACGCCTTTAATCCCAGCACTTGGGAGGCAGAGGCAGGCGGATCTTTGTGAGTTCGAGGCCAGCCTGGTCTACAGAGCAAGATCCAGGAAAGACGCAAAGCTACACAGAGAAACCCTGTCTCGAAAAACCAAAACAAAAAAAAAAGAAAAGAAAAAAAGAATAGCTTTAAAATAATGAGAGGCAAGCCAACGAGATGGTTCAGCAGGTAAAGGCACTTGCCAGAGAGCTTGGTGACCTAAATTTGATCACAGAACCCCCGTGGTGGAAGGGCAGACCCAATCTCTGCAAGTTGTCTCATCTCCACATATATATGCTCAAAATAAATAATAGATAGATAGACAGACAGATAGATGAATGGAATTTTTTTTAAGTTTAAATACTGGGGCTAGAGACATGCTCCAGAACCTTTACCTGTTGAGCATCCTGGCGGCTCTGTGTTTTAGGATTCTTATTACTATGCATGTGCTCACACAAGCATGCCACAGTATACATGTGAAAACTGGTTCTCTCCTTCAACTATTTGCGTTCCAGGGAGTAAACTTAGGTCGTCAGGTGGGTTTCCCTGCTGAGCCATCTCTCCAACCCATGTTTTAGGATTTTTAAGACAGTCCCCTACTCTGTAGCCCAGGCTGGTCTCAAACTTACTATGTAGCCTAGGCTAGCCTCAAACTCATGGCCATCAATCCTCTAGCCTCTGCCTCCCAGGTGTTGGGAATAAAAGTGTGCACCACTACACCTAGCTTAAAATAATTTTTATTTTATTTTATTTTGGTTTTTCAACACAGGGTTTCTCTGTGCAGCCCTGTCTGTCCTGAAACTTACTTTGTAGCCCAGGCTGGCCTCAAACTGAAAAATCCACTTGCCTCTGCCTCCCAAGTGCTAGAATTAAAGGAATGCACCACTGCACCCAACTCTAATTTTTTTAAGTAATAAAAATAAGTATTTTTAATTGGATAAAAAGAAGCGGGGGCTGGGGGGGGGGCAAGACCCACCTTCTGCTCTAGTAATTCAACCCTTGAAAAACTATCCCAAGAAAGTTGGGGGCGGGGGGAGGGGGTGCAGTATAATGCAAAAATACCAAGCCACATAATGGAGTAAATGTGTCCCCACTGACAACTGAATTTAGTGGCTACAGTAATGATTCAATCACTAAGGCAGTCACCAAGATGATGCTTCAAGAGTCCTCGTTCTCAGTGGGGTAGGCACTGGAAAGCTGCGCTTGCTCACGTAAACAACCCCACCCACAGTCATGTAAACAACCCTGAGTGGTGGAGTAAGCCAAAGAAAGCTGTGAAAGCAGAACCAAGATAGGAAGTTCTCTCCCGTGGGGGTGAAGCTCCCCAGTGGGATGCTCTGCTGCAGTGGATGGCCCCACACCCGTACGCATGCAGGTAGCATTACTTAAACTCTGGGTAAAAAAATAAGAAAATAATAAAAATAAAAAACATGAAAGCAAGAGGGGTAATGGTAGAGGGGTGATGGGAGGAGGGGGGAAATTGGAGTAATATGATGGAGATACATTATATGTATGTATGAAATTCCTGGCAGAGGAAATTTAGAAAATTCAGAGGAGGGGAAAAAAAGAGGTAGACCGAAAAGAAAAGGTTCAGGGGAGGGAGATGGGAGAAGCTAACGGGGTGTGATCCGAGGGCATTTTAGCTATGAGAAGTGTGAAAGAATCATCTCTTAAAGAAGACCGCGCTACAATATGGGAAAAGAGCTAAACACATAAATGAAAATCCCAGACCATGCACTTGTGTGCAGAAAAAAACTAGAAAGGTCACAGGGAAAGTGACCAGGAACCCTTTACCCATGCAGAAATCACTTCCCAAACTCCTGAATACCTTCTGATCAACAGTAGGAAGGCTTCAGAGAAGGCTAGAACTGGACCTTTCAGGGTTACCAGTCTATGTTTCGTTTGTTTTGAGACAAGATCTTAAGCAGCTTGAGCTGGCCTTGCACCTCTAACCATCTGTGACCCCAGAGGCAGCAGGAAACATGTTAGCAGTGGAAGCTGCAGAATCCTGGCCTGTCTGAAGCCCTCAGCTGCTCACGAGAGCAGCCCCATGTCAACATTATCCCCTGTATCCCAGAGCTGGGAGCTTCACATAAAGCTGAGCTTCTGAGCAAACCACCCATATGGTCAAATCCTTTATAAATTGGCAGTTTTCCTCAGTGGCTAATTCCCGCTGCCCCTCTTCCTACTTGGCACGTTCTCACTTCTAACAGGCGGCAGAGTCCCCTTCTTCTCCAAAAGCTGTAACCCGGAAGCACCTTGACCAAAGTAATCCACTGCAGGTGTTGCCCAGGACCTGGCCGTCAAGTGCAATGGTCAGCCCAAGGCTGGAATTTAAACTGAACGCGGCAAGCCCACAGTCACTGGCTTCCAACCAGGTCACATAAACCCTCAAAGCACTTGCTACAATTCTGTGCTAAAGGCTTTCACAAGCTCACAGAATGAAGGAGAAGGTCCTTGCAAACTGAAGACCAGGAAGATGCACAGACAAGCGGTATAGGTGCAAGCCACGTACACGTCTAGGAATGGAGACGGGAACAAAGGGTTTCAGTAGTGGAGACGATGTGGAGAACAGTCCTGGAAAAATCTGCAGAGGATCCACAGCAGCCTTTCCCAGAGAACAATGCTAGCTTCTGCATGGGGACTGGCTACATCACCCCCTACCCCCCAGCTTTCCTCAGAGTTACGCCATGCTCATTCCAAGTGTTTGTCCCTTGACTGCTTTTCAGCTCGTACCAGCATGTGGGAGACAGGGTGGTACTCTTCCTGTACAGTTAGTTCAAAGAAAATCACAGTATGAGGGAACTTTCCACAGTGATCTTACTAGGGTCAGGGTGCAATGAGGTCAAAAATGTGTAGTTAAACTCTGGGCAGTGGTGGTGCCTTTAATCCCAGCACTCAGGAGGCACAAGCAGGTGGATCTCTGTGAGTTTGAGGCCAGCCTGGTCTACAGAGCGAGTTCCAGGACAGCCAGGGCTGTAGACAGAGAAACCTTATCTCAAAAACAAACAAATAAAACTTGTCAAGATTCTGACATTTCATTCTAACTCAGTTTCACTTTATGATTTTCATCAAAAATCAAAACAAGGCAACAAGGAGATAAAAGTAGAACAGAAATAAAAGAGTGAAAGGCAGATAATACTACTTGTTGAAACAGGTGATGGCTTGAAGATTCATTTTATCTTTCCACTTCCTTTACATAGGTTGGATTTTCTATTACAAGAAGCTGAGCAAGAACTCTAAAGGACAGTAAAACACAAAGAAGATGAAAACTTAAGACACACTGAGCATGCTCCTGGAAACTCCCAACATTTGCAGATGATAAAGGACCACAGGATGTTTCAAGTGCCTGAATCAACCATGCTTGCTCTACAATAAGGCCAAGAAAGCTATGTGCACAGGACAAAGCCTGTTCTTCAGAAGATACTGCAGCCTGTGTACTGTAACACTGTTATGCAAAATATACCTGAAAGAAGCCATGTTAAATTAGGAGCTACAACATTCTGCAACATCCCTTTCTTTGATGTTACTGTTTTCTTGTGACAATTCTTGTATCTCTATGTTAAAGACTGAAAACAAAACAGAAATTATTTATCTAAGTATCTGGCGCTGAGGAGATGGCCCAGTGGGTAAAGTTGCTTGCCACAAGAGGATCCCCAGAACCATGTCAAAGCTGGGTATGGTGACACAGTCTGTAATTCCAACACTGGAAGGAGCTGACAGGAGAATCTCCAAACCTCGCTGGCCAGTCAACCCAGCCAGCATGGCAAGCTCCAGGGAGACGGTCTCTAACACAAACAAACAAAAACCAATAGACTCACTGACCATCAACCTCCTGGCTGCAGAGACGCCTGCACACACCTCCAAACAAATTCATAGAAAACACACACACAAAGTATCTCAAAACCAAAACACTAAAAAATGAATGACGACATAAGCAAGCTAGGTGGTGTACACCTGCGAACCCAGCACATGGGAGGTAGAAGGACGAGCATCAGGAGTTCAAGGTCATCCTTAGCTATATACTGAGTTCAAGGCCAGCCAAGCTACATAAGACCTGTTTCAAAATAAAGTATCTCAGCTGGGCAGGTGTGGGCAAACAACCCTATAATCCCAGCACTAGTCAGGCAAGCAAAACAACAAAAACTTTCAACGTGATGTTTTGAAATATGAACTGTAGTAAATCTCAGCTTTGCTGAGGTAGTGTATAAAGTTGTTGCATGTATATGTATGTTCGGTGTTTCTGCCTTCCAGAGAAAAGGGACTATAAGGCTCTATCTATTCACAGAAAACGATGTTGGTATCAACAGTTGTCAAGGTGGAGCATGGTTCCCAGAGGGAAATGAAGGGGAGCCTCTACCCCACCTGTTCATCATCTTACCTTCGGCTCTGGTCCAGCCTTCCATGGGGACCCCGAGCAGGAAATCTGTTCAGGTGGCTCAGGTGAAGTGTGTGGGATGTCTGGAAGAGACTCAGAGCTGAAGAGAGGAAATGGCCAGTGACTCAAAAGCCCTGAAACCCAGTCCAGCTTCCTCCTCCCCTTCCTGTGTATAGAAGTGCCCCCTCTCTTCCAAGAGCATCTATAGTAAAGTAACAAGTCCTTTCCTCAGAAGTACCCCCATAAAGCCACACCCCAACACACATGCCACCAGTACTCACGCTTCTGAGGGAAAAGTGGGGGAATTCGGTGAGGCTGAAAGATCAACTGGGGCTGAGCTCCCAGGATTCCTTGCTTCTGGCCCAGAGCTGCCACATGCAGAAGGGGGGGTGCTGGAGACTTCAGTAAGGGCTGAAGGAAAACAGTCATGAAGTTCAGGGGATCTCAGCCTTGATACCGTGGAAAGACAGCCATCCCACCCCCTCAACCAAAGGAAGGATTATGCCCAAAAGTCGGGCACAGGGCTTCCTCCCCTGTTCCCGTTTTCAGCGCACACACTAAAGAGAGATAAATACCTGGTTGGAGAGCGTCTGCACCTTGACAGCATTCCAGGGCACTGCCTGGCCTGGGTTATACGCTGCTTTCACCAGGACCTTCTCACCCAGCTGGGGTAGTCGGCCTTTCACCACACTGCCATACACAAACCGGGAGACCCCATCAGGAGGGCCCGGCACAAGCTACCCTGACCGCCCCAAGAAGCCCTTCCCATCAAGATTTCCCACCTTGCAGTAAAATAGCAAAACAATGGCTTTAAAGAGCGGACCCACCAGCATGGAGACAAAACTGAATCCAACAACCATTCCCAAAAGAGACGAGCCTCAAGCCTACCTTAGCTGAAAAAAGACTTCTTCGTCTACCACCCCAAAGTAGTCATGCAAGCTGGTAACAATGCCCGTGAAGACCCGCTGCTTCTCCCCACCCTGCAAGAGAAGGCAGTAGGTCAAAAGCAAAGGAAGCCACATGAACAAAACCATGCTCTGCCACTAGGGCACCGGTTCATGGTATTACAGGAAACTTCACATGGAAAGCAACCTAAGTCTATGAAGAGGGGAGAAGCTAATTCTTCACTTTCATGCATCTAGGATTTTCAGTTCTTTAATCCCAAAGATATCTCTGGTGCCAGACACTAAAAAACTCTCCAGTCTAAAGGATACCTAAGTTCCCTAACACTGGTCCACTACCAGAACAAACAAACAAACAAACCAACAAAAAAGATGTTGACCAGTGTAACACAAGAAACAACACACACCAGATATCCAAACACACCAGAGTAGCCCCAAAGAGAAACTCACTAGAAAGGGTACCCAACATACCTGAAGGTGCCTGGCATTTTGGGACAGGTCTGTGGCCACAGGAGGAGTAAGCAAACCAGGAGGAGGGCCCAAAAGAGATGTGGAAGCCGGGCCTACGGGGACAGAGAAGCAACCTCCAGAAACTGCATCCTTCCACCCTAAGCACTAGAGACAGCCAGAGGATCTTGGAAACCCAGAGGTCAAAGTGCCTCCAACCAGGTCCTCGGGCACTCAGGGAAACAACCAAGAACCATACTTTTGGAAACTGGGTCCAGAGTGCGGCCGGGTAAGGAAGGTAAGCACCTGAGAAGTTTCGTCCTCCTGGAAGTGGGTTGATCCTCTGGCGCTTAAACTGGGACATTGGGAATGTTGTCCTTTCAAGGTCTTGGGAAACCTTCAATCAAAAAAGGAAAGACGTTAACAGCTCAAATGGAAAACTTCCATCTACTACCTGGAAAATCTTAAATGAAGTACAGCTTTTAAGGTGAGGAGGTGGGCCCTAAAATGGAAGAATGGAGAGGATGTAGAGGAAATGAAACGGGTAACTATGTTACTCCAGTTTGATCTCACGATAACCTAGTGGTGGGTGCTACTGACATGCTGGTTTACAGGCAAGGAAACCGGAGCTCTGCCATCAGGAGACTTGCCCAAGGCCACAAAACCAAATAGTGACAGAGCAGGACTCACACCCAAGTCTCCCAACAACTTAGCACTCCTTTCACTGTGCCACGGGCACCCTTAGAGAGGCTGGCGCAGTGAGGGAATGGAAGAGCTCTGATGACATTCATTCATTCAAAAACATCCGCCAAAACACTCCACGCAGGGCCCGGAAAAAAATGGAGGTGCGAGTAGCGGGGAGATGATGCGGGCCCTCTCCCCGGAAGGCCGCCCGTCCTTTTTCTCTCGGACCGGCTGGTGGGAAGGGAGCTGACCAGCCGGCCCTCGCCAAGCGGCCTGCAAGCCGCTCCCTCCTCCTAGGTCCCGACCCTCGGCCCCGGGCCTCCACAGCCGCCTGCGCAGAGCCTTCCCGCCCGGGCCGCCGAGGGGCCACCGTGGGAGGACCACGGCGCGAGGTTTCTCCTCCCCTCCCGCCCGCCCCCAGGGCCGAGGCCGTTGCCAGGGAGACGGAGCTTGCAGTCTGGAGGGGGGCTCGGCTCTTTCGGCGACTGGCACATCTTCGCCGATTAGACCCCCGCAGCCTCGCCACCCGAGAGAGACAAGAGAGGCCGAGGCGCAGCGGGAGGCTCCCAACCCACCTGCGGGCCAGGGCCACGACACCAGGGGGACAAAGACACCCGGAACCACCGCAGCCGCTGCTGCCACCACCACCGGAAACGCCTCTCCGGAAGAGCGACCACTGGTCGGAAGCTGCCACTCTCCCGGATATGGTACCTCCCTCTTCTCCATCGACCTCTCCCTTCCCCCACGCCAGCCAGCCATCCCGCTCAACTGTGGAACGGAAGTGCGCCTTCCCAGATCTGATAATGCATTCGGAAGCCGAGCGCAGTGGTGTCCTCGCTCAAGTGTCCCATTAGAAAAGTAGGCTTCAGAGCATTGGTTCCTGGTTTCAAGGGCTCCGGGAACTGGAGCCCTCCACCAACTACAAGAAAGGGACACCTACTTACATACCTGCTGTACTCTACCCACCCCCCAAAACCACAGCAGCAAAAGAGGCAGCACCTCCATTGACTGGAGCAAGCCTACTTGGGCTATTTTCAGAGGGCATTCTTCTGTCTGACTTAAGCCAATGACCCCCATCCCTAACCCTGCCCTTCTATTGACAGCACACCACCAGCAAGGGGTAACCGTATCAAAAAAATCCATGCCCAAATTTTCAATATGAAATGTACTAGATCCCAGTAAAATGACTTACCCAAACTTGCCAGAAATCTGGCCATTTTCACACCAACTAACAGGTGTCACCCTCCCTTAACCTCTGACCTCCCTCCCATCATCATCCCACAACCTGTCTGCCCCCAGCAGCACACCCTTTCGTATTCGCTTAACAGTCACAGCACACATTGAGAGAGTTTAATATTACTTTATCCTCCTAACAAGCTTCTGAGGTAGGTAAGGCTGGCATCATCCCAAGTATGGAGCTGTGGCTCACAAATTAAGAGATGCTGCCATGGTCTCAACTCCAGGATAGAACACAGCAACTTAGAATTGACCTTGAGAGTTATTTGCTAGTCTTCACATTGTGCTTGGTCTTCCCCCCATTGCTCGTTCAGTCCTCAGAGGCTGTGCTCCAGGGCCATGACTCAATGCAAAGTTACCCAAGGCAGTATTGTTCTCTGTCCCATGGCTGCCGTCTCAGGTATGAGGAAGAAATTAGGAATCCACATTAGTAACTGTCTGTTGTGGAATGAAGATCAGTGCCGTCCTTCCACAGTTACACCCAAAGCACCGACCCTTTGGATGCATGATTCTGTCAGATGATTGAATCCGGGCCGTTGATAGTCCAACAAAGACCGCAGAAACATACATCTGCAACATGCTGGCACATTACCATACTAACCACACTCTGTGAGTGCCTGATAACTAAGTCAGTTCACATTGTCTGAGCCCAGAGATTTCTGGCAAGGAAGAAGAACCCTGGAAGATGCGGGAACTGCACTTGAGGGTCTCTCAGGGAACCAGGGCTCCTTGGCCATGCTGCTTGGGGAAGGACTCGGCCCTCACCTTGAAGAGGAGCAAGCGCAAAGAGCTTTTCCTGGCAGTGCAGGGACACCGCAGTAAGCCAAACGGTGAGGGACTCCACGGCAATCCCCTCCACCCAAGGTCACCAGGCACACCAAGAGATCATACAGAAAGGTTTTTTGCTCGTGGTTTCTTAACCACCAACGTTGGAATAAAGGTCTTCCGGTGGGTATGGCACTGAGTCCTTTCAGAGAGGTTCCTGAACGCCATCCTACAAAAAAGCAAAGAAGTCTAGAAGACCAGAAGAAAGAAACCAGGACTATAAAGCATTGCTTACTTTCTGAGGAGAAGATAGGATTGTTCAAGTGCTGCTGCTTCTCCATAAAGAACAAGCCCCCATGGGGCTAGAGAGATGGCTCAGAGGTTAAGAGTATTAACGGCTCTTCCAGAGGTCCTGAGTTCAATTCCCAGCAACCACATGGCAGCTCATAATCTGATGCCCTCTTCTGGTGTGCATGCAAACATGAAGACAGAACACTGTATACATAATAAATAAATAAATTTAAAAAAAAAAGCCTCCTCCAAACATGACAGACTTCACCCACAGTAAAATAACTTCCCTCTGAATCTACCTCACCATCCCCTAAATTTCAGTGTTCAGGAGTAAGAGCTTGGCAGGTGAAGATAAAGATATCACCCATAATCCAGTCTGAGCTTTGGGAAAGCCACTGTTCCTAATCTCATCTAGTCTTCAGTCTTCCTACCCACAAATGGGCATCTTAACTCCTTTTGTCATTTGGAGCATTTTCTCTAACACTTAGCCTCACAAATTCCATAGGGACCAAGATGACAATTGTCAGGACAGAACAATATCAACATCCTGGCCCATCAGTCTCTCCCCACTGCCTTAACCTGGACCAGGCACAAGACTAACCTGGGACCAGAACTATCAGGAGGAGCAGGAGGCTCAGGGAGTCGAGGGCTCCTCCAACGGATCCGATTGAGCAGGACCTTGACTTTGTCCCAGTGGGAGAGATCCTGCTGGACAGAGAATAGGGTCACCATACAAAGCATCTAAATACTGTATATCCCTAATGAAGCTCCCAGGGACTTCACTGCCAGAGCAAGTCACCTGCTCCAAACAGGAATCCTGTCATTTTCCTACAGTTCTGACCTAGGGCACTGACACATTGCCATGCCCCTCCACCCTGCACCATTCAACATCGACTCCAAATATTTCCATCACTACCTTGTGTCCCTGGGAGGACGGACGGATGTGGGTTGATTCCAGCAAGGCCTCTGGCAGCCTGGGAGGGTTGGCAGTGAGCACCCCCACCTCTGGGAGGGAAGCTACCTCTGCACCTTCAGAAAGAGAAACACATCACCCAGGGCCAGAAACAAACAGGAAGCAATCCGGCTAAAGCTATAGTCCAGGGGGTCTGCTGATGGGACTCTGGGCAGGCACACAGGCTGGCAGAATGCAGAGGAAGACACAGTTAGCCCTTACCTGGGTCCCTTGTCGAGCTTAGCTGCTCTCTGTGCCCTTCCACTCTATTGTCTGGGGTGTGTGAGAGAGCCAGTTCTTCCTCCTCGGGATCCTGAGACGGGAGAGATGGAACAACCAGAGACTCATTGGAAAGCTGGGGCTGTTCAGAAGGTATTCATGCTCTCAGGAGTCCCGTCCCCCCCCCCCCCCCCCCGCCTCCTTCGTTATCTGACCTGGCCACCTGTACCTGTCCATCACTCACCCTAGAGGGTCTCTGGGTCTGCAGCTGCAGGTACAGCTGCTGGAGCCTCGCCATCTGCTCCAGCACAAGGCACAGGTGTTCCAGGTAACGTAAACCCTGCCCTGGAAGGCAGGTCAATGCTCCAGACTCCATATCGCCCACCTGTGGGACATGTTAAGACAGGAAGACTTCGAGATTCAGCCAGGACTCCCATTCTGGATAGTCAGGCTAAGCTGAACCAACAAAATGGAACATAGCAGGCAAGCCGAGGAAGACACACCTGGCTGGCTTCCCTGGTGCTCAGCTGAGCATGGTACCCATACCTGTCTACTTCCTCTGTGGGGGTGGCTACATACCGCTGGGTTCAGGGTGAAGCAAGAAGCAGTGACCCAACCATCAATTAGGGGCAAAGAACGCCCCACCCCGAGAGAGCTCCAGGGGAAATGGGGGAGGGTCCCCACAAGCCCCACGGCAGAGCTTTCTCCGCCTCAGTCTTCAGCCAAGATGACTACTCACCACCTTTGCTTCTTCCAGACCAGCCTCTAGCTCAGTGTCTGCCTCGGTGGACTCCAGTTCCCCCGCAAAGATGGGCACTCCACCTACAGGCTTGCTCAGCAGCTGCAGGGAGCTGCGCCGCCGCCGTCCAGACAAGCTGGGGAACTCTCGAGACCTCTCCAGCACCTGTTCCAGCTTCTGTCGGGCCAGCAGCCGGTCTAGCTGGGCAGAAGGCAGCTCAGGGCTCCCCAGGGGCTCGAGGTTCAAAGAATCTTGAGAAAGTCCTGATAAGGTAGCCAAAGGGCTGTCCCCAACCACCATCTCCATGCCTGAGTCCTGGGAAGCCAATTTCAGAAGTGGCATCTGTCCCTCCCTAAAGTCCAATGAACATCCATGAGTTTTATCTGGTATCCGTCTGTAGGTGCAGGTGACTCCTGGCACCACACAACCTTGTGCCAGGTCCTCGAAGGCCCCATCTGTAAGGAGAGTCAGTATCAAGCTGGGCAGGCTGCCCTCAACGCCCCGCCCCCAGCATCCCTAGCAGTTGGCAGCATTCCCTTGAGGAGATGTGTCCTGTACCAGTGGTGAGAAAGAACACAGACCATCCACAGCCCCACAGAGATAAGGTTCTACCCCTGCTTGGAAGATGTCTAGATGGGGTTCTCCTTATAACAATTGTTGACAACGGGCAGGAACCTACACTTTGGGCATGTGGTAGGTAAAGCCCTTGTGAGTCATGACAATCAGCAATGCAGATGACTTAAGAGATCCTTGACTAGGATCTACCTGAAATCTTCAAGACTAAGTGGAGACTAAGCCTTGGACTCCTTGGATATGGGAGGAAGAAAGAGCAAGTTGAAAACTGGGGTCAAACAGTGCTATCTGGAGCCCCTCACACATCAGGAAGCAGGATGAGGTATCTCCTGGAGTTTGGGGACCGTGATAAAAAGGACAGCAGCTAGGGCTGGGGCGTGACACACTGAGAGCTTTCAAAGCATGCACAAGGCACTGGTCCCATCCCCACACTGCGACACAGAAACAACAACAAACTGGCAGCAACTATAATCATTTGGGGCTTTGGGCTTTTGAAGCAAGAACGATCACGTGACAAAAGGGGGGAAATGGAGTTGAATCAATGGTTCAGCATTTTAAAAGCACTGTTTTTTTTTTTTTTTCAGAAGATGGGTGCTGGATTCCCAGCACCGACATGGACCATCACAACTCCAGTTCCAAGGGATTGGGCTCCCTCCTCTGACCTCCCTGGCCAGTCCACGCAGGTAAAACACACAAAATAGAAGTTCAAATTCTTTAAGAAAAAAAAACTTTTAAAATATAAATTAAGTAAAACAAGGAAGCTGACTTTTGTTTTTGAAACAGTATTTTACTCTGTAGCCCAAGCTGCCCTGAAACTCCCAATATCCCTCCTGCCTCAGTCTCCCAAGTGCTAGGATTATAGGCATGAACATCCACACTCCTCTGACTAGCATCCATTTATCTGCATCTCTATGCCAGGCTTTATTGTGCTCTGGGTGGTCTACTGGAATCGGGCAGAAGCTAGGGCTGCTTTGGCGGGAAGAGGATGCCAGCCTGTCCCCTCTAGCTCAGGAAGTGGACAAGGAAGTCTATGCCCTGCAACCTTCCCCGGGAAATGGGTTTCTGGCCGCCGAGGGCTTCCAGGACTGCTGGCTGGGGCCAGGGTATCACAGTAACCCAACCCGGGTAGAGGAGGTCTCCACACTGGGAATTAAGGGGAAAGGAGCCCACGGACCATTAGGATTCAGGCAGTGGGTGATTAACCTGCAAACCCCGGAGGATCTGCACTGTGCAAGGCGTCCTCAGCCTATTCACTGGCTGGACTCCTTCAAAGCAAGGAAGCGAGGGGGCGCGGCTGGTGGGCACCGCCCGCGCGGGGCAGGAGAACAGGAGGCGACCCCAAGGTGGGAGGCAACGCGACTCACCCCGGCTACCAAGTCGCTCCACCGCAAAGACGCGGCGCCGGCTCAGCATGGCGCGTTCCCGACTAGATGTGGCAACCGCTGCAGCACCTAAGCGATCCGGGGCGTCCCCAAGTCCCCAGTTGCGCCTGAGCGTCTCAGCCCGCCGTTCCCCGCCCAGTTGGGCGAGGCCCCGGGACACTCCCCTCGCGGGGGCGGGCCAGGGCGGAGCGCGGCACGCAGGTGGAGGGCGCTGACCCGGGCAGCTTCAGTCCGGGGACTCCCTTCCCCGGCCATCGTGTCCCCCAGTCCTGGCTGCAGAAGGACCCCAATCCAGTACCCTTAGAGGAGCCCGTCCCCACTCGAGGACGCTCGAGGGCTGGCTGCGCGGGGTCACCACCACCCCACCCCACCCCACCCCCGCTGCTCATGCCGGCTGCGTTCCTGCTGCAGCTTGAAACCTGCTAGTGCGGGAGCTGCACTGCACAACAGCCCGGAAGGAAACGGAACCCCACAGTGCTGGCGGAGGGAAGAAGGCAGACTAGGACTGCATCCGGCCTCCCAGCTGTGTGACTTGAGGGCAGGTCCCTCAGCCTGTCCGAAAGGGGGGAAGGGTTCTGCGCCCTGGGAAAATCTACACAGAGCACTCACTGCAAAGCGCTCAGCGCCCAGAGCTACTTATGAGCCCGCCTACTTAGCCCAAGCTTCTGTCTTATCCGGGTGCTGCTGCAAAGTTGCAGGGGTGTGATGGTTGGGTCTGCAGGGTGTGGGCAAGAGGTGAGCCAGCAGCCCGGAGCTGCCTGGAGGCTGAGCAGGAGTTTAAATATTTCCCTGACCCTAGCAGCCATCACCCTTGGCCCCGTCCCATTCCACCGAAACCCCATTTTAAAAGGAGCCCAGGCATCAGCTGATGGTCAACAACTACCAGGTGACCAGCTGGTGCTGGGGGCTTCTAGGGAAACACTGCCTTTTTCAGAAGCCAAAAAGGGCTGGAAAATCTCAGCTGGCTTCAAATCCCCTAGAGGCAGACAAGGGTGCTCTCAGAGGAGAGGCTGCTAGAGCCAGAGCCAAGGGAAGTCCGCGCGCGACCCCTCTCCAAGCATCTTCCTAGACCCCATCCTCTAACGCTCTCCACTGGTTCCTTCATCAGAGAGCCACGAACAATCGAAGTTCGGTACTATAAAGTCGGGAAACTGAGGCTCCCAGCGTGCAAGATGAGAGCCCGAACTGCACTTCTCTGCCATCTTCAGACCTTGATGTTTAGGCCAAGCCCTTTTCCTGCAGCATGAGATCCCAGAGCTGCTCGCTGCCCCCCCCCCACCCCCCCCACCCCTGTCCTTCAAACATAATGAGAGAAACAGGATGCTGAGCCAGGCAGTCCTACTTCCTCCAAGTCCAAGAAGAGCTTGCCAAGGCAGGTGACTTCCTCCTCCAAGGTGAAAACTGGGGGGAAGTAAAGAGGGAGCCCCTTTGCCTGATCTCGCCCTGAATTTGGAAAATGTGAGGCCCAGATTCCAAGCAGTCTCCGTGGTGACTAGGACAGGAATGCATCTAGAAACAGGAAGCCAAGCCAGCAGGAATGCAGTGTCTCAGCACAAAGAGCCCACACACACCCCACTAAGTACACTCCCCAACAAATACTCCCCTCCCAAACAGGGCCCCACCCCCTTGTGCAAGGCTGGGCCAGGTCTGAGCAGTCACAGCCTTGGTGGGAACTGGGCCTGATGTGGTGGGCTAGACTCCCTTCTGCACCTAATGTCCTGGCTGTAGCTCCTCAAACTCAGAACCCTGCCAGTCCCTTCGTTACCCAAAGGGTTGTGCCTCCCTGCATGACCTGCCACTGTGTGCGTCTCTTTTCTCTGCCACCTCCACCTGGAAAATCATGTCCCTTAGAGTGAATCGCAAGAAGCATCAGAGCTCAACTGTCTGTGGCAGCATGAGGCAGGCCATCAATGGCCTTGGTCCTTCTGCCTCCAGTGGGGAAGCCCCGATTTCAGGAAGCAGACTTCCTGAAAACTCAGCACTAAGCTCGACACAGGGGACAAGTGAAGCCAAGGACCCCAAGGACAAGCTCTGGTTTGGGTCCTTTCCTGACCCTCCCTTCCCACATTCAAGCAACAGGTGACAGTGATACTTGTCTCTGAGCTGTGAGAATGCAGTTCACACGCTTGGAATAGCCTTAGTACATCCAGAATGCTCTAGAGTAGTGGTTCTCAACCTTTGGGGTCACAATCTCTCTCTCTGTGGTTCAAATGATCTTCTTATAGGGGTTGCATTCCAGATATCCTGCATATCAGGTATTTTCATTACGATTCATAAAAGTAGCAAGATTACAGTTATGAAGTAATTGTATGGTTGGGGGTCACCACAGCATGAGGAACTGTATTAAAGGGTCGCAGGGTCAGGAAGGTTGAGAACCACTGTCTAGAGTCTTAGCCATTGTTATCCAACTGTGTGACTTTGGACTTCGATTGCTCTCCCAGCTCTGTTTGAAGAGAGGCACATTAGATGCTTGGGCCACGTCTAACAAATCTGTCATTTTTGAACTTATTCTCCAAAATGCAGAAAGAAATATGGAGTATAGTTGTGCCAAAGGGGTGTGTGGATTGGAGAGAATGAGAACTCGCCACTAGCTGGCTTAGGGTGAGGATGAGAGAAGAGGTAAACACCAGAGCCTGCCCCCGGTCCTCCTTCACTCCTTGTGGCACATTTTGGCCCACACTGGTTTGTTGCAGGTGCAGATATAACCAAATCAGTAATCCAACCCACCCTTCCTAACCTGTCACTTACTCGTTTTAACATTTTCCATTTAACATTTAACAAGTGTCCCCAGAGCCTCAAGGTGAAGCTCCTATCACATCTGGTATTCAGACTCTCTGGATCTTACTGCAGGTTACCCAGCAGCCACTGCTCGAAGCTGAGCATTCTGCTGGCAGTCACCCATCTCTCAACACATGTGTCAGTCCTTTTTCAGATGGCGATAGCTTTGAATATACAGCAGCCCCTTGTGTGTTCCAAGACATCCTTAGCAGCTACTGTACTTCATGATGCCAGCCCCATAGCTGCTGCTTCAACATTATCTCCAGGAAAGTGAAAAAAGTGTTTAATCTTCTGCCTGCCCACTGTGCCAAAGCCCAAATTCTGAGGAATTCCTCTTCTGTGAGGACTTTCTTGCTGTGGGATCATTGAACACTAGATGGCGCCAAAGAGACTACCACCCTTTCTAACCAGTGGCTGAGTTTGAGGGACTCTGCCAGCCAGCCTGCCTTGATCTTTTCCATAAAAATACAGGCTCGTCTTCAGGCAGCCATCCAGGCAAAAGGTGAGATGATTATATCAAGGTATAAATTATATCCACAGGTGTTTAAGAAGGCAACACAGTCTCTGCCAAGATTCCTTTTCCAAAGAGCCAGATAGCAAGGACCGCCATCAAGACCCCACCCTCCACAGCCAGTTTTGATCCCCTTTGAAAAAGATTTAGATGCCTCCCCTCCCCAGGCTGACAGCGGGCATGGCTGGGACACACAACAACACCTGAAGATGTTCTGAAATGTCCTCTGGGATTAAAACTAAGAGTGGCTGATAGATCAGACCACAAATTAAGGGTTTGCAGAGGACCACTGCCCCCTACCCTCCTCTCTGCTCAAATGCACCCCACACAGGGCAGGATGTTGTGCTCCAGCCACACCTGTTGTATTTTCTTCATCAGTGAAGCCAGCAGAAGGGGTACAAGCTCTTGGTGGTTGATGGGTAGTACCTTGGGCTGAGTACTCTGTTGGATTGATTGTCTCAGGCCACAGCCCTTCCTGAGCAAGGCCACCCTGAGGCCCTGGTCTGAGGATATCCTTGGCTGATGGATCACTGTTCCAAATGGAGCATGCAGCCTAAAGGATCAAGCCCCTCTACCCACCCACACACCGTCACCAGGTTCCGGGTCCTGCTTGTCCTGCTCATCGGTGTACACTGGTAGTCAGTGAGGCTGGTAGTAGCTACACTAAGTGAAGATCCCAGTCCAGCTCCGCCCACAGCTGAGTTTGTGGAGTGTTTGACTGTCTCGCCAAGGAGCCCTTCCCTGGCTCTCTGGCTCTCTGCTGTTGTGTCTCTCCTAGCTTCAGAGAAGAAGCCCCTTCCCTCCAAGCATGAGCAACCATCTTAAAAAAAAAAAAAAGAGTTAAGGCGGTGTACACCCCCAATTTCAAGGAGCAAACCACTGACTGTGGTGGAGGACATACTGTAGTCCCAGTCCAGTCCTGCTGGGAGGGATGTAAGTCTGAGGTGCCTGCGATACTGTCTCAAAGGTACAAAAAAGAAAAAAAAAAGAAGCAGGCCTCTGCAATGGGGTGCATAGCGGGGGGGGGGGGACTTAAGGAGAGGAAATAAGAGGGTACCCATAAATAAAGACTTTCTTCCCAGGAACAGGGAAAGAAGGAGAAAAGGACACTACTTGGTTTTATCCACATGTATATAGAGTTCATACGTCAAAAACTTTACACCGTAAATATCATTAACCTCAGGCCCACCTCGCCCTTCTAGATACTTCCATATGTGCCCAACCCTATACACAAACCTGTCAAATGGAGTGGCCATTTCAGACTGCAGTGCAACACCTGGCCTGCAGGAGAAAGGCCAGAGAGAGTGGAAACTGTCCTCAGCACTGGCAGCCTGAGACTAGTCCCAAGCCTTGGCTTCACCCAGCAAAGACAAAGGGGTCTCCCCAGCCTTAGTTCACGGAAGAGCCATCACCTGCCATCACCCCCTCCCTGCTTGCTCTCGGTATGGTCCTGTGTCTGCAGAGCCTGAGAGCACAGACAGGCTGAGCACCTTGAGGCTCAGGCCCGAGAGCCGAGCGCGCCAGGCATTGAGTAGCGCTGGCGGGCATGCTTCTCACAGTACAGCTCATCGCCCACCCAGAAGTGACCGCGCATCTTCAGGTTCAGCCCACAGTCTGCACAGGTGTAGCAGCCAGGGTGTCGGTACCTCCCCTCCTGGATGCGGACAGCCTGGTTCCTGCAGAAAGGGAGAACCATTAGATTCAGGACAGAGGCAGGATAGTTAGGAGGACTTGGCATGAGGCCGCCATTCCCAGGAAACCTGTTCCCCAGCCAGTGAGAACCTCAGACACAAATACCTCGGGCACTTGACTCCCAAGCCTCTCTCAGGAATTTCACTTTACCAACCCCCATCAGAAGCACAAACACACACATGCACAAACACCCTCCTAGGATCTCCTTATCAAGAACAACAAAAAAGGGCCAGACTTATGGCTCATCGGGTGAAAACACTCGCCACAGAAGCCTGGCAACCTGGATATAGTGTTATCCCCATAACCCATGGTGGGATGAGAGAGCCAGCTCCCAAAGCTGTCTTCTGCCCTTGACATGAACGCCATGGTTACTTCCAGACTCACACAGACATTAATAAATAAATTTTAATTAAAAAGAACACGAGCTAGGCCTGCTAGCGCATGCCTATGATCACAGTATTAAGTAGGCAAGAGTGTATAGTTTGAGGCAGACCCTGTCTCACAGACTGACAAATTCCCACACGTCCCCTGGGCGGTGGCTCTCGGAGAGTGACCCTGAATCCAGAACTCATGGCGTCGGCGTCCGCGTTACAAGGCAGTGAAGTCAGAACTGATACCCTGGGGCTGGCTGTGTGCTCTGTGCTTCACAAGCCCTCCAGAGACAGGGATGCAGGCTCCTGGGGGAGCCACTACTGCACACCAGCTTCCCACCTACTTTCCTCAGAATACAGGACACTACCCTGTCCTGCAAATGAGAAAGCTGCTGCCAGGAAAGGTCAAGGAATTGCCCAAAGTCAGCCACCTGACTCAGTGTTGGCATTTATTATAGGGGGAGGGGTACCAGCATTTTTTTTTTTTTTTTAAGCAGAGAGAAGGGCTACATTATAATGCCACCCACTGAGAAATGAACCCAGGGGCAGAAAAGGGAGAGCATTTCCAAGAGGAGATGTGTCTCATCCGGGGGCAGATCTCTAGAGGTTTGGAGAATATGTAGGAAAAGCCAAAAGTGGAAACATTTTTCATTCCTTTGGGGAGAGAGGAGAAAGTGAGGGTGGGCAGGAAACAGCCAAGCATTCACTCTGAACACGAAGCCACTCGGCCATGCTTCCCTCTATGGTCCCTGACTGACGGCCCAGCTTTGTCTGAAAGCCCCATGCTCCCCAAGGCATGCTCATCACCCAGCCCTCCAGCACTCACGAGATGTTGACACTGCACTTCTCACAGGTGTGGAGCTTGGGTGGGGTGGCCGAGGCCTTGGAGGTGGGCAAGGCGGCCTGGGGACTCAGCGAGCTGGGCACAAAGGCAGGTGTGCCACCTGGGAGGGGCAGGAGACAGAGAGACGCATGAGAGCTGCTTGTCCAGCCGCAGAGGTACCCAGCTGTACTTAATGGCATTTATGACACTCTTCAGATCCTCCCCAGGACACTCCCACACTCGTTGCAAAAGGCACACTTTCCCATGGACCTCTAAAGTACCAGTGGGAACACAAACAGGTAAAGAAGGAAGGTGACTGGGGCAGACCCTTGGCAAAGGCTGCTGGGGGGTATGAAGCCTGTCCTTCTAAAGCAACCTGGGGGACATCCGTGCCTAGTGTTTGATGTAGGCAAGTAGGTGCTCTCTTCTGTGAGCCCGTCATGATGATTAAACAGTCCTAGGTCGTAACAACACCACAGTGTCTTTGTACAGCCCTTTCAAAGGCCTTTCTAGGCATCATTGTATCTGAGCCAGCCCAAACACCAATGAAACACAGAGGCACTGGGCAGCTGTTGTCCAAGCTGAGAGTCCGAGGCACCCATGAAGTGACCTTCTGTTTGTACTCTCCCCCCACCCACCCACCCACCACGACTACCAATCTCCCTGTGGCCCCTCCCTTAGTCTGTAGTGACCTCGGAGTCAGGATGGGTGGGATCTGTTCCAAAACCTTCTCACTTAGCCCCCTATGTTCCAGCATACAGCCGTGTGAGTACTACACCCTGGAGTTGGAACCAGCAACCAGGAACTGGCCATTCTGTAGCTCTAAGCTCTGTTCTGCCAGACTCATGGTCCCCATCCTTCCTGTGGACAAGGCAGTGCTCCTGTCTGCTGCTACAAAGTGCATCGTTCCTGATTTCCTGGAGCACAGCACGCATCCCACTTCTGTATCCACTCCCGTGGGAACTTCCCAGGACCATACCCCCAATAATTGGGACTCCTCAGGGGTTGAAGTCAGGTTATGCCTCAGCACATCTGCTCGGCTGGATAAACACATCAGTGTATTGCCAGTGAGTAAATGGGCAGCTGGCGGGAGCCTGCATTGTGTTGCTCACAATGCTATCTTGCCTGGCATGATAGCTTGTGGCAGAGCGTTCTTTGTTCTGGCTCCCAAGGCCCTTGCCTCAGCAACTTGCTCTCCTTGACACCCTCCCATGCTGCCAGGCCAAGCCACTTTCTCTTAAACCAAAGCTCTCTGGTTGCTGGCCTCCACATTCCATAGCGCTCCCAGCCAGGCCACTGTCTTAAGGTTGCTGGAGTCTTGGATCTTGTTTCAAGGCCAAATCAAATCCCTCTTCTTCCAAGAAGCCGGCCCTGGAGTCCCTGTCTTTATCACTTTCTTGTTGTCCTGGTTCTGGCTGGTCCCACATAACCATCTTCTAGGGGTATCTTGTACACCCCAACCAGAAAATAAACTTCTTTAAAGCAACTGGGGCCTGACATCTGCTCCCTTAATCCCTAGTTTTGCTATGGGACCTTAAACTACTTCCTTAGTCTGTTTGGGCCTTACTTCATCCCAGAGCCTCGAGGCCTCACCTCTCTCCTCAGCCTCCAGGGCTTCCTGCAAGAGCCGAAAGGAGCTGGACTGTCTCGGGGCGGCTCGTCCCTGGCGGTTCTCCTGCAGCATCTTGAATACCTCTGAGTCTTCTTCCAGGTCCAAGTTGCTGTAGAAGAGACAGCTAGGAATGAAGACCCTGTGCCAGAGTGCTGGGACACACCCCAGTGCTGAAGAGTATGGAAGGGTTAAGGGGCGGAGACTCCCATCCCTCTCAAGGAAACAAGTCCCCTCCAGACCCTCCAGGAGCTCACCCAACTCTGAAAGACCTGCTGGTACCTGAACCTGGGGCTGGAGGACCGAGGTCCTGGGGAATGTAGCAGCACCCTCACTGCGGAGTCGCTTGGGCTACTGTGTCCGGCCTGTGGGTGGAGAGCAGAGGGGAGGAGTCAGGCCCAACCCCAGTGGCCGGCACGTTCCCTGTGCGTTACCAGATGCTGCTCCCAAAATCAACGCGAGGGGGCGCCTGGCCTCCAATGACCTACTGGTGGAAGATAACCCTGTCCCTTGCCCTCAGAGCCAAGACATCAGGGAGGATGGGATCCTATTAGGGGAGAGAGGCCAGCGCCAGGATGCAGAGATGCTTCAGTTATACCTGGAGATCCCACAAGGACAGAACGAGGACATCAGGTGGGGGACTCCACACAGACACCCTTTAGATACGTTCCTCACACTTAGATCACACTACCTGTCCGCAGAGATGTGGCCAGCCTCCTATTCCACAGAAGAAACAGAAAAGAAGCAAGCAAGCCTGGAAGCCAATCCTTTTGCCAAAAGGCCATGGAGACGTAAATGTGGAAAGGGTTAAGGCCTCCTGGAGGCAGGATGAGGCTGGGCAGACTCTCAGTGCCCTTCACACAGCTCTCCTAACAGGGTCAGGCTCTGAGCTACCTGCAGCCTCTTCTTCCTACCGTTTGAGGTCGGACCTGCCCTGGCCCTACCACCACCTCCCAAGCATTATGAGCAGCTACACTCTGCAAATAATCTCATTTTGCACGTTTGCTCAGGGACACTGAAACTCAAGCTTCTACTGCACTGTCGATTCTGGAAGCCTGTTTCCAGCCTGCACCTGCAATGGGATCTGGAGGAGTCAGAGAGGGGACCATTAGCAGCCAGTGAGGCTGAGAAACCTGGGGTGGGACACAGATCCTGAAGTGTTCTTCCAACTGAAAGATATCCCCAGCCTTTTGGGGTTCCTTTGCTACCATGCTCTAGGGTACAGTGGCTGGCCCAAGCTTCCTGTGGGTCTGAGGCAGGATTCCATACCAGGCTCCTAGATGGTTTTTCAGGGTTAAACAAGGTCTGTGATAACTTTCTCATGGCCTCAAGAGCAAGGCCATGTCTCCAAGCAGGCCAGCATATGCCCTGTATTAGACACCAGTCTAGGGGGAAAGGGGAGGACTGGATCCTTCCTGCCTAGGCTCCTTCTGGGGCCGAGTTCTCATTCCCAGCAAGAGAAGAGGTGTGGTTTTCACTTGACACACCTGCAGCTTCCAGAATGACACCCGAGAGACTAGGGTATCCTACATCACAGCTCTCTAGACTCAGTCAGCCAAGAGCCCATGACAAAGTCGGAGCATCTCTGCTCCCTCTGGCCCACAGATCTTTCTGGGCAGCCAATGCCATCACCTGAAGGGGCCTGCCTTTGCCTCCCATCTCTCCCAGACAAACAAGGACCCTACTTTCACAGAAGGAATGTTTCCTTTCCAAATCCAACAAACTACTTCCTCACCACTTAACCTTCATAGGCATGCTGGTAGTAAACTCCTCCAAAATGTGCTATCAGGCAGACAGAGATGTTCATGGTGAGTACCAGAGGTGGGCCAGAGAACTGGGAGAAATTCTGTAGGGACCTAATCAGACCAAATGTGCTTCTTCCCTGTGGAGCCTCTAAGAAACTAAACTCAGTGTGACTCAAGAAGGAAGTGTGAACCCCATGACTCCTGCACCTATCAGCACAACCTGAGGGCTTAGGAGGTCTGGCTTTTTTCCATGAAAGCATCCCTAAGGGCCCAGAGGGTGCTTCACAAGAAGCAGCTGGCTGAGAAAGTTCCTTAGGGTCAATCTTGCCTGACTCCGAGGACCAGAGAGGAGGAGGGTCTTGCTCTGAGTAACACAGCAGCAATGGGACCAGCCAGGGCCTGCCTACCACCTGACCCCAACTCCTTGTTTTAGCATATAAGCTTGTCAAAACACAAGTTCCTGTTCTGAACCCTCATTCCCATTTTGCAGCAGGTCCAGGCTGGGGATCTGCCTTTTCCCATAGAAATCCTCAGGGGCTGCTGCTGGCTTGAAACTTACCTCCTAGACCACCAACCTACATCCCCGTTTTTTTGCCTAGGTGGGACACTCCAGGAAGATCTGCCCTGGGGCGCCAACAGGCTGCTGAGCCAACAGCCCCTAGGAAATTCTGTGGCCAGAAAGGATGCCTCCACTAGCTCCAGCCCAAGCTTCTTTCCAGCTTGACTCAAAACCTGCCAGGTCTTGCTGGGACCCGTCTCCCCTTCTCCTAGGGTTTCAGGTCACTCTCTAGCACCCTCTAATCGAAACCCTACCCCCAACCTCCCTCCACTGTCCAGCGAAATTCCTAGCGGAGCCTTCCCAGGCCACCCAACCTACTTCTCTCTCTCCCCTTCCAGCATGCCTCCTGCTTTTGTAATTAATCCCACACTGTTTCATACTTAATTGTTTCAAAATTGTTTGGTATGTTTGTCTTATCTCAACAGCCACATCTTAAATTCTTTAAAGATGGATCTGTGGCCGCCACAGCACCCACCCAGCTGGCCCTGGCTGGGGTAGGCACATGGTCCTATCACCACAAATCCTGCCCCTTTCTTCTCCAGACACCCCCCTCCCCCCCCCCCACACACACACATACACACACACTTCCTTGTCCTCTCCCCCTAAAACCCCCAAAGGACCCTGCTCTTCGGAATGCAGAACCAACCCAGAAGTAAGATTCCAGCAGCTGGGTCTCGTTCCCTTCACCCAAAAGGCCAGACATGCCCCCAGCCACTCTGCCCCCAGCAGCTGAGGGCCAGGACTGTTGTCCTTCTCGATATTTCATCGCCCCGCCCCTGCCCCTGGGGAGGAGAAATACCACCTGGGGCTTAAGCTGTCAGCAGTGGTCACAGGGATGCTGGGGACGCGGTGGGGGAGGGGTCCTGCAGAGGAAGGAACAGACAGAAAACTGGCCAAGGGCAGCATGAGACAGAACCACAGTCCCTCAGAGGCTCTCTGGGCTGAGTAGAAGGAGATCAAGAGCTGGGGGTGGGGGGGTGGGAGTTGGGGGCTTGTGACGGGGAGGAATGTCTTTTGGAGATGCAGCCAGCACAGAGAGGGACTCATCCCAACAACAGCAGCAAAACTATTTCAGCCACAGCCCAAAAGAAACACACCGAGAAGGGAGACCGCCAGCTGGGATGGAGGGGGGCAGAGCGGCAGGAGCCTAAGATGCACAGTGGTCCCAGTGCTAGCTAGCCTCTCGGGCTCAGGGGTGTCATGTACCTGTCACAGGGGAATGGTCCCACCGGCTGTTCAGGTATGGCCAGCCGCTGTTAGTGTCAGAGGCACCAGTGGCAGCCAGGAGCATGGGAGACATCTTCCCTCAAGAAGCCTCACCTGTTGGCTGGTGGGGTGGCCCGGGTGGGACAAGCGGTGTGTAGCAGCAAGGCCTGGAGAGTGTGTCAGACTCTGGAAACTGAAATTGGAGGGGGGCGGGGTGTGGGTGCAGAACCCACACAGCCTGCCCCAGGGAGGAAGGGGGCGGGGAGGTGTCCAGGGTTCCCTACACATAACAACTGAGACGCTGAGGGGCCAGGCCTGGACTTGGTGGCCCCCTTGGCCATGGCACCCAGTCACTGAGCTCACCTACAGCCAATGGCATCCTCTCCAGAAACAGCAAGTGGGCTGGTTGGGGGTGGAGTGGAGAAAGGGCTGCCTGGCCTCGGACTGAGGGAAGCTGGGCTGAAATAGGCAGGTCTCCAGGAGGACTGGCTGTCATGGCGTGTCCTCAGGGAGCCCTGTGGAAAAGGGCCAGGAGAAAATTGGCATGACCCTGCTGGCTGCACCCCTCAGGGTACTTGGGGGTGCTGTAGCTCATGGCTGGAAGGGCCAGCTTACCTGGAATCTAGCTGCCAGCACTTCCAAGGAGCCCTCCCCATTGGTCTGCCCAGGAAAGGCAGGTTGGGACCTGAGGGACAAGAGCGAGAGAGACGTCTGTCACAAGGTCCTAGACATCCCCATCCTGAACACTGTTCCCAGGCTTGGCTCTCCAGACCAGCCAAATAGCCAAGACACTTGGACACTGGATGCTTAATTGGATGCTTTGTTGAGTTCGAAAACAAGTGACTCCCATCAGCCACCACCGTCATCCCTCTCAGGTTCAGCACCATGACAGGAAGGACAGTTTCAGCGGAATGCTTAATCAATTCAACTTATCAGAAGTTCCTCCCATGACCCACATCCCTATTTTCTTCCATTCCATCCAATCACCAGACAGTGTCCGCTTGAGATCAATTTTGAGGAAGATGGCTAATTCTATATAAATAACCCTTTGTCTTTTAAACTGCGGAGAAACGAAAGCCATAGAAGGGAAATGAGTCGTCCCCCAGTCCTAAAGCCCATTGTTGGCCGAACCAGACATCTACTTTTCCCCATTGATAGGCTTGTCTCTAGTAATGGCCAGAATGTCTCTGGGAAGGTCACTTGGAATCCCTGCCTCAGACTCCTCCCCAGCAAAACAAGGGGCAGGGCAGGCTCCCCTTCCCTTCCAGACAGGCATCTGGAGACTTGGAGACTGTAGCTACAAGAAAGCTCAGCATCCAACCTACAACCAACAGCAGCTAGCCAGAGAGGCTCCTCTGACCCAAGTGGAACTGGCAGGAGCCTGAAGATCATTGGGAGATCATTGGAGATCAGAGGTCAAGGTGAGGAGAGGAACCATTCATCATTACTACATTCCTGGGCCTCTGGCCACTTCTAGCAAGGTTGGCTAGCAGGAGCCTTTGTCTCCCAGGGTCAGGGGTACTGGTACAAGGTCAGGTTGAGGGGAAGTGCCTGCCTCAGAACTTCTGATTGCCTCCTGGAGAAGTGGGAGGAGGCTTGAGGAGGGGTCTTGGCCAAAGAATGAAGACACTCCAGCCTTGGCTTGCCTGGGGTTGAGCTGGCCAGGCCCACATCCCCAGTGGCCAGGTTCCTCCGAGAAGGACCTAACAGCAAGCAGTGGTGTCAGCAGATCTTCTCCTGATTGCAGCCTCCTGTGGATTTTGGTCCCATTCCCAGATGCCATGAGGCCCCCTCCTCCCTCCTCCTCTAGGTCTCTCTCCTGCAAACACTCAGGGACAGAATGGCATGAAGAAGGCCAATACCACAGGAGCCTGCCTCTTCGATATTACCTACCAGCGGGGCCCATGGGTGAGGAAGAGTGCAGAGGCCCAAAGAAAGCTAGGTAGTGGGACAGAGAAAGCGAGAGAAGCAGAAGACATCCATCTCCTTTCCAGGCCTGCCCAGAGAGCCTTTGGACCAAGGAATCTCCCAGCATTCCTGAACTATGACTCACTGTGATGTTCCACCCTGAGTGGCCACCTGTTCCCACCACCACCACCACCCCACACACACACAACACTCCTCATGAGTGCAAGGACCCATGTTCAATGGCAAAGCCCAAAACAGTGATGGGAAGGGACAATAAGCTCTGTGAGTTATGAGTCCCCAATTCCCATCTCCACTTGGATCTACAAAGACAGCCATCTCTCAGAGACAAGGGCACTCAGCCCAGGGTACACCTTGCCCCTGAAGTTTCCTCTCTTCAACCACTTCATGCCCACACCCTGTACCATTCACACTCCTGGGAACCAGTCAAACCCGGGCTTCAGGTAGCTGGTGCCAGCTTGCCCCACCTCGCCTGTGGCTGCACGCCCAGCCTGGCGCCCACCTTTACCCAGATAGTCACCGGGACACCTTCCTTTCCACTACCCCAGGCCCAGAGCTGAGGACTTCCCACATCCCAAAGAGCCTGGGAAGATTGGGATGGGGCTGCACCGGGGCCCTAGGCAGGGCTGAGGGCGGCTGCCTGGCTGGCAATGGAGAGGTGGAGGAGGGGGAAGGTGGCAGGACCAGCCAGTGGAGACAGAAGGCCTACCGGTCCAGCCGCAGTCGTAGGGGTGAGGCGCTCTGTCGGATCTTGCTCTGAGCTTCAGCATGTAGCATGCTCTCTGCATTCTCTCCATTGATGGCCACAATGATGTCGCCAGGCCGGAGATCTGCTGCCTCAGCCTTGCCCCGCTCTGTCACCTATAGGGATGAGGAGCCAGACGCTAGCTGGCTGGTGAGTCTTTGGTACCTGGAACCCACCCTGGATAGGGGCACACTTGAGAAGGCTTGGAGCAGAAGGGACTTCCTTCTGCTGCCCAAGAAATGCAGAAGCAGGGTTGGACTTCTACCACCTCTTTCTCTGCCTTTCTCTGTCTGCCAGCTTGCCAGTTAATCCCTCACAGGCTTGAGTGGCACCCCTACTCCCCCCAACAACAACAACAACACACACACACACACACACACACACACACACACACACACTGGCATTCAAACACGAGCCTCTCAAGGAATGTGATGGCAGAATGTGAGGAACTGAACTTGGGAGTTTTCTGGACAGAGAACCCTGCCCGTGCAAATCACACCTTGCAGGTGGCTGACTAAATACAGCCGTGTTTATGAATGCACTCCAGCCAGGACCCGGGCCTGAGTGGAAAAGAAACTACCAACCTACCAAGAACTTGCAGAAGCATTTGTCCTATGGAACCACCCCCAATGGCCACCAACAGGTGTGACTTTCAAGACTGTCCTCGGCCTTCTTCCTTCACCTCCTAATGGCCTTCCTGAAGGAGACCTCACATACCCGTGGCAACAGAGTACAGCTGTCCCCCTGGCCAACACTGCCTAGAGCAAGCCTCAGGTGCCAGAACAAATTGGGGGAAGTACCTATGGGGAACAAGACACCCCCTCATCTTCAGGGGCTAGCTAGCTCCTTATCTCCTAAAAAAACAGTCCTTACCTTGGTCACGATGATGGGAGTGTGGAAATCTCTGCCTCCGCTAATGCGGAAGCCCCAAGGGGCTGGCCCCACCACATCCACAGTCAGCGCCATGCCTGAGGAAGAGACGAACGGGAGGTGGGACCCACTCCCACAACACACCCCAAAGAAAAGGGAGAAGATGGGTGACAGGTCTCAGAGCTGCCCAGCAGGGCCTGGGCCTGGGTGGTGGTGGCAGAGGAAGTGACTAAGTCCCTCCCTCTCCGGAGAGTTTCACTTCCCCCCACCCTGGGAGGCCTTGACTCCGAGTTCCCCCTTCTAGGGTCTTGGGCCTAGAGATCCCCTAAGAGAAGCAGTAGTCCCACTGGCAAGCTGCCAGACTTTCCTACAAGTGTGTGGTGGAAAACGGTGAGAAGGAATTAGCAGGTGGTAGGAGTTATCTGCACCCCACCCCCGCTTCAGTACCTCAAGGGCTTGCTTGTTTCCTGTCCCCCAAACTAAGAGCACAAGATACTTCCTGCACGCTCTGTGTAGAGCGGAGCTTTCCACACAGGAGGACGGCCAGCCTTGGGGTGGCCCCCCACCAGACAGCAAGAAGTTAGCCAGGCCTGGGACTGGCAGGTATCAGACCAAGGACTTTCAGAGGGGCAACTTGGCTACCTGCCCAGCCCTGACAAGTGGGTTCAGATGAGCAAGAGGAAGCTTTACTACCTTCTCTAGGGGCCTGCTGCCCTCTGAACAGCTTGAGCAAGGAGGCCAAAGCTCATCCGCCAAGGGAGGCACACCCACCCTGGTGCTGGCCAGCAGGGCGAGTTCATGGTGCTGCTAGTTTGGCCACAAGCTTCCCATCCGCAGCCCCCTCTGCCCCACAAGGGAGTGTCTTTGTGGACCAGGCCCTCCTAGGATTTCCTGAGCTTCTAGGTCTGGAGCCAGGAGTCAACCCAGTCAGGAAGCTGCAATGCCAGGCTGAGCACCACCCAGCCCAGCACCCATCCTGAGACTGTCCCCGGGGAGGTACGGAGTCAGCAAGTACTGTCCGGTATCTCAAGAACATCAAGGCCTAGGGGAGGGGGTTGGTCAGACCAGCAGTTCCACTGTCTTGTCCCCAGGCAGCTAGCTGGCTTTCCTTTTCACCTAGGCCCAGCCAGCGTGCCTCGGGCTGATCGCTGAAAGGTCTGCAAACGCCCTGAGATTCTCAGACCTTTGAGCCGGCCAGTGGACCCAGTGCTGCCAGTAGTTCGGGAATTGCCCAGTGCGTCAGCCTGGCTGTCCCCAGCACCAGTTCTCAAGCCACCTTCCCACCAAGGCCAAAGTACCCCGGAGGCCCCAGACTATAGAGGACGAGCGCCCGGGTCAAAGGCCAAGCCAAACCACCCGGTACCCAGGCCGAAGAGAGGCTTCAGGGAAGAGGGGCCTTGGGCCAAGGGGAGGAGGCTCCGGCGAGGTGGAGATCGCCGAGGGCGGTGGCCCGCGGAGGGTGCAGGTGGGCGCGCGCTCACCTGGCAGCCGCCCGCCTGTCCCGCTGGGCGGCCAGGCCCGCGGGGAAAGGGAAGGAGGGAGGGAAGGACCGAGGGAGTGAGGACGAGGAGCCGCCGCCGCCGCCGCCGTTCCACCGCAGCCGTCTGTCCGACTCTAGGGAGAGCTCGCCCGGGGCTCCGGGACCTGCCTCCGCCCATGTGATCCCGGGGCCGCCCCTGCCGCCGCCCCTGGCCCGGGAAGCCGCCTCCTCTGCGCTGCGAGCCGAGCCGGGGCGCCGCCACCTGGCCCGCGCCTTGCGGGGGAGCTGGGAGTGGGCGTGGGGGCGGGGGAAGCAGGCTCTCCCTGAGCCGCCTCTAGGCTGAGACCCTTCCGAGGGGCCCGCATCCTCCGGACTGTCCCTGAGTACAGGGGAGCGGTTCAAATGACAGACCCTCCCCACCATGCGCAGACGACGGGGAGACTTCGTACCACCCCACAGTAGGAAAAGGGACCGCGACATCGAGGGCTCTCTAAGGCAACCGCTGGCTCAGTGGACTTGTCCGTGGTCCGTGGTCCTCTGCCCACTCCTGGCTCCGATGTTGGTGCAGCTGCGGTCTCGATACCCTCAAACCCCAAACCTGAGTCATCCCTCCATCCTCCTATCTGTTCCCGGGCAGACGCCCCACTGATGGCTCTGTGCTGCCAGCGCAGTGACTTAGCCGCAGATACCCGCAAGCCAAGCCTACCCTGAGCAGGAAGGCATGCCCAGACCCAGAGGAGACGGAGAGCGCTTGGCAGGGTCACCAGGCACCTCCTCTCCCAGCTAGCCTGCCTGGCATGGGCCAGCTCCAACCATCACCAAAGACCCCGAGTCTGCCCCATCCCTTTCCCAGGCTCCAGGACTCAGGCCAACGGGACAAAGGAGGGTGAGGTGGGCAGGTGCAGGCCCAGGAAGGAGAAGCCATCTGACCAGAGGGTCCCCCAAAGCTATACCTGGCAACCCTTGCCCTGGGGAGTTCAGGGCCCACGCAGCTGCCTTCTGCCTCTTCAGTTGCTCTTACAACTTGGCACACACCGAGGAGCACACCTGTGGATACAGCTGTAACCTGCCTGCCTCAGGTGTGAGTCATTCCCTCCGAGTTCCCCAAGAGGATTGCCCTCGCCACCCTCACCATCCTCACCTACAAAGAGCTGGTGTGGTTCCTAGTCCCTGGCACTTCCCATTCAGCCAGCCTGCTTCCAGTCACCTCCCTGGCCCCACCTCCCACAACCACCTCTTGGGCAGGTAAGTGGCCCTACCACTGACTAATCCAGGGGGCCATTCCTCTGCTGCACCTGCTCTCCCTGCCCGGCTAGACTGGAAGCCTTTAATGTTTGCCTTGGTGCTGGGGATTGAACCTGAGGCCCTAGACCTGGATGTACCTCTCTTTAAGCTCCACCCTCAGCCTCCTGGGAGCCTCTTGAGCAGGACCACAGAGAGGGCAAGCACTGCCTCGGGGTTATATACCTTACTTACCCTTAAGTGTCTCAGCTGCCTTTAACTGTGCGCTCTTGGGCAGTGTGCTGCTGAGTTTTTGTCAATTTGACTAAACTGGAGTTATCTGGGAAGAGGGAACCCCAGCTGAGGAACTGCTTCCCTCAGACTGTCCTGTGAGCATGTCTGTGGGGGCATTTTCTCGATTGATGCAGGAGGGCCCAGCCCAGTGTGGGCGGTTCCATACCTGAGCGGGTGGTCCCGGGTGGTATAAGTAAAGCAGGCTGTGCCAGCCGTAAAGAGCAAACTGTTAAGCAGTGTTCCTCCACGGCTTCAGTTCCCACCTTGTGTTCCTTTGGCGATGGACTGTGATGTGGAACTGTAAGCTGAAATAAACCCTTTTCTCCCCCAAGTTGCTTTTGGTCATGTTCTATCACAGCAATAGAAAGCCTGGTGATGGGCTGGAGAGATGGCTCAGCAGTTAAGAGCACTGCCTGCTCTGGCAGAGGACCCAGGTTCAATTCCCAGCACCCACATGGCAGTTCACGACTGTCTGTAACTCCAGGGTCCAACACCCTCACACAGATATACATGCAGGCAAAACACCGATGCACATAAAAATAAATTAAAAAAAAAGAAACCCCGGTGACAGTGTTTTATCACAGCAACAGAGAAAGAAAACCAGGACAGGCACTTTCCACAGCTCTCTGGAGCCCCAGTTTCTCCATGTGGTAATGTCCATTTTACCCTCCTGCTATGCAGATGATTTCCCACAGAAGTTCAAGGATTACAAAACATAAAAGTTAAGGGGTGTGGTAGGGAGAGAAGGCAACAGAAAAGAATTCATTTCACCCAATCAATGATTCAAACAATATTCATTAACAAGTCTTTATTGAACATCCACTGTCTGCCAGGAACCATGCAATGCTGTCCTCAGGGACCCTCAAGGGTCCCTCACACAGGCTCTGAAAACACCACAGGTTAGTCCACAGGTCTCCCTGCTCTGGGTGGAGTATTCACAAATCCCGCTACAGAGTCAACTGACCAAGGGCATGACTCTGACATGCAGAAAGGACCTGTCCTGCTCTGAATGATTCTGGGTACTGGGTGCAAGTCATATCCTTCACCTGTCTGAGGGGTGGGCCACCCCAGCAGCCTCGGACTCTCTTCACCAGGCCATGGTGTCAACATGGCCATCTCACAGGCCTGCCTGGTGGCTGTGGGAGAGGTTCCGGAGCCTCGTCAAAGAGGTTTGGTTTCTGCTCAGGGAAAAAGTTTCAACCCTGAGATGTTTCATGAGGGCACCAAGGGACATAAAACAAGCTAGGGTGAGGGATGAAAAGCAGGCCAGCAGGGCCCTCGCGACTCATCCTTTCTGGGCAATGGGAGGGACTGGCCAATCTAGAACCAGACCAAGATGAGCACTGAATGGAGGAGGGCATAAGGGCACACAGGTCTCGTTCTGCAAGCAGCTGTTTAACCACCCTGGCTGGGGTCCAAGCCACACCCAGGCTCAAGGAACCAGCCAGGGCCAGGTCACCGCTCTGCATGTCAGTCACCAACTCTACCCACTTGCCCCGGGTAAGGACACCTTAAGTGACAGACCCAGGAGACAGAAGTACCAGGAAGAACATAGAAGCAGCCCAACCCTAGGCCACCCCAAAGTCGTCCCTAAGTGATTGTCCTCCTCCAGGGGCCTCTGGACAGGGACTGTCAGGGCACTTGATAGATGGGATGGGATGAGGTCGAGCTGGCTGCAGCCTCCAATAAGGATGTGGCCTCTGAATTTCTGAGCTGCTCTCCCGTCAGGCAGGTGTACTGTTTAGGTTGGTGACACATAGGCACAGCCCCTTACTGCCTGCTCACCCGCCAGCAACAGCCCGAGTGCAGCTGCCGATCCGTGGGTGTGGCGGCTGTAGAGGAGGCCTAAACGGGAGATTTACCTCCAATTCCAGGCCAACCTGGGTCGTGGAGTCAGACTCTGACTCAGTAACAAAGGGAATTCCTTTTCTGGAGGAAAGGCCGGGCCCAGGATGTGCTAATGTCCCCAGAGGCCACCAAGCCCTTGGGTGAGAAGAGTTGCTTTGGCTACCTCTGCCCCACCCACTCCCAGCTTCTCCAAACTGAATGCTCAAAAAGACGTGAGCGGGAGGCAGAGCCAGGCGGATCTCTGTGAGTTCGAGGCCAGCCTGGTCTCCAAAGCGAGTTCCAGGAGAGGCGCAAAGCTACACAGAGAAACCCTGTCTCGAAAAACCAAAAAAAAAAAAAAAAAAAAAAAAAAAAAGACGTGAGCCCAGAGAAGAACAACACCAGAGTTTGGTGTGGAGATGGGGCATTCGTGGGGAGCGTTAAGTGGGGAACAGTTAGACATGTCATCAGGTTCAGCCACCGCCTGGTAACAGCTCCAGAATGAAGAACGCATATCCGTCCCCAGCTCTGGACTCTCCCTCCCACCAGCCCTGCCCTGTCTCCGCTGACACTTGTTCTCAGCACCTCTGATCTATCTGGTCCTTGGAGCTGGCCCATTCTGCCTGTCATTCCTGCTGAGACAGGAGACATGGGTGATTTACTCCCCTCCTGCATACAGTCGGCCCACCTACCTCAAGCCACTACCCATGACAGAAAAGAAATCCCACGCTCCTAAATGGGCAGAGTCCTCCTCACCCCGCTACACCCACCCAAAGGAAAATGATGCAGACGTGTTTATCCCTGGTATCCGTGTTTATTGTACATTCTCTTCCAGAGGGGACCTAGATACTGGGGAGACCTGGGGATTAGGGCAGCAAGCATGTCTCCCTGTAAATCTATCTTCTGAGAGATAGGTCAGGGCAACTGTGGGCCTTAGACGGAGGGCTCAGAGTACATGTGGAGGTCCTCAGGGGGTCAGTAGCCTCTGGGAAGAGGAAGCCTAGAGGCAAGGCCTCTCACTGGGCTTTGAAGGCTGACAAGGAGTTCCTCACCTTGCTTTGAGGCCCAGCTGGAGGCCAGAAGGTAAAACGGTAACAGGCCAGCTGGTGAGAAATGGGGAGCAGTCCTTTGGTCTCTACCAGGGCAGGAGGCTGGTCCTTATTAGAGGAACCCCATGGGGGTGAATGGGAGCCAGTCCCCATTAGGGGAAACGTTGGGGGGGGGGCCTGGGGGGGGCCTGGTCTCAATAAGGCCTGGAGACAGTCTCCACATCAGAGCAGACGTCTGTATTTTGAGGGGTGGTGAGGGGGAGCTGTCAAAGGAATGCCTGTGACTCACGGGTGGGAATCAGTCCAGGGGACTTCCAGGGGGCTTGGAGGGAAGGTTGCCGGGGTCTCTGCAGATGCTGGGAGCACAGGTCCTGGGAGAAGGAGGATGTGGGGGGCCTCTCTCCCTCCCATAGTGCTACTGCTCCCCACCCCATCCTCGTTGGCTCCAAACTGCCATGGAGACCACTCACACCGGGGCTACATAATTTCCAGGGAATGTCCCAAATTTCTGAGTTCTCCGGGAGACACCTGAAAAAAAAGGAAAGGCAGGTGACCGCGGGTTAGGGCGCGCCCTCCGCTGACAGAACCTGGAACTGCAAGTGGAATCAGGGTCTGGGGGAAAGGACTTGCTTTTCCTCTGCTCATTCCTGCCCCCTGGCGGCGCAAGCTTAGATATGCAAAGTAGCGACTGCGAACCAACCACGGAAGACAACTTTGCACACAGCACCAACTCCACCACGCTGCTTTGAGAAAACCCCGAACTGAGAAGACGAACCACAGACCGTCTACGGGGCGGAACCACTGATCTAGTAGAACACCTTCATTTCAGAGATGGGCACTGGGCTGCCTAGGGGTAGAAGCTGGGATGGTAAGCCAGGCTTCTTGGCTCACTAAGACCACTGGAGACACACGGGTCCTGGGGCGAGGGACGGAATGTACTTGAAATGTGCTAGGACGACCACGACGAAGGGTCTTTCATTTCCTTTCTTTTTAACCAATCTATACGTAAGTGGCCACACGTGGCTATTGAATACTCTTATGCCAGACAGCACAGGTCCAAGTCACTCCCAGTAGCTTTATGGCTTCATTCGTGGTATAACAGAAATTCAAAAGCAAACATGTACGGGTGAAAGGAGAGGCAAGGACCGCTAACCTCTGTGGTATGACAAGCCACCCAGAATCATATCAGAAAGAGGAGACTGTACTATCAAGGATCTGCTCCTACGACGCCTCTGCCCAGGCCGTGCTTCAATCCTGTGGGCCTCAAAGTCTGCTTGGCAGGAGGCGAGGCTTCTAGCCATTCACTTCTCTCCCTGGCCTCTCCTCTGAAGCCAAGGGTATACAAGGCTTGCCCACTTTGGGGAGTCTGGTGGGCAGGTCACCTGGCACCAGACAAGAGCAACACGAGGCTTTGGGTCTTAGGCCTTAAAGCGCAATGCCTTGGGCCAGTAGTCAAGGGCTGAGATACTATATCGTTTCCCAGGTTGTGGGAGCAGGCGGGGGCAGGGCAGAAGACCCCGGATGCGAGACCTGCTTGCCGAAGCCGTGGTATGCGGCGAGAAGGAGCAGGGGTCTGGAAGTCAGGAAGCCTGTCCCAAATGTGACTATCACTGAGCACATGCTGAGACAGTTTTCCCCGGGCCTTGCCTCTCTTTGAGACAGAGGGTAGGTTGGCTATGAGTCTTAACTGATTCAGCACCGCCACTCAAGTCTCCAGGGAGACCCTGAGATTCCTCTTTCTGGCCTGTCCTCCCCTCCACAGGCCACATACCCACAAACCAGCCATCATCACATTGCTGCATGACATCCACGCGGTCCCCCTCACGAAGTTCCAGCTCATCCTCATTCTGGGGCCTGTACTGGTACATAGCTCGGTACCTGTGGGAAATGGCGGCATGGCAGACAGAGAGGCCTTGGGCTCCTTCCCAGACCTGCTGACAGTTCTACCAAGAGCTGTCACTCCGGGCCCCCTCTCCCCATCACCTAAGCACCAAAAGACGAGCTTTACTTAGGAGTTTCCCCAACCTATAGGGGAAGGAGGGTAGGACCTGGGATTAGTACTGTCTGCCGGCAACGCCCACCCAGAGCAAGCATCCTCAGCTGGTACTCACGGAGTCCAGTGTATCGCTGTGGTGCTTGGGGAGGAAGTCCCCAGATCTACGGGGCTCCTGGTGCCTCGTGGATGGGACAGGGCTGGTCCAGGAGTGCTGAGACTCTGGGGGTTCATGGGAAGAAAGGAGGGTCACAAAGAGGAGGTGTGAGGGAAAAGTAGGAGCAGTGTTCATGCTGTTTCATTAAACTCTCGGGCCCAGGAGGGTAGGCTTTGACTAGCTCAGTTCAGAGGGACTTGGCTGTGGGCCCAGGCCCCAGGCAGGGTGAGTGGCTGGACTTCTGAGCACCAGCAAGGACAAAACAGGTCCAAGGAGGAGCCAGGAGCAGCTGTGCCTGCTCAGAGAGGCGTGCTGTGAACATGGGAACCCAGGGCCAAGGGCCCGATGAAGGGCTGCCAAACACCTTTGCTCAGACCTACCCATCCATCTCCTCCAGTGGGAACTGTTAGCTTTTCTACACAGGGTGACTCAGACCCAGAGAGTATAAACCACTTGCTCGTGGGCCACACAGCAAGCACCAGAGCCCTGATACCTAGTACTACTCAGCAAAGACATGCACTGAAAAGCCGCATCTTGGCGGCTCAGGAGGTCTAGCCCGTCACCCCAGTTGGTCCACATAGAGCTAGGTCCTGCCCATGCCTCTCTGAGCTGGAGGACCAGAAATCAGGAATCACCTCAAGAGGATTAGGGCCAAATCAAGATGGGGCCACGCTAGGTACTGCCCAGCCCCTCGCTTCTTCGTCCGGAGGCTGTCCGGGAAGGATTACCAGTGTGGACCAGTGAGAGGCTAGGAAGGCAGGGTGAGAAGCAGGCCACCTCACCTGGGTTTGGGGTCTGGACTCCTGGAGGGTGATGGGGAAGGGGAAGCCAGAGCGGCGAGGGGAGGTCCGACCTCCCCAGTCAGTGGGGTCCACTTGTACTGAGGGGGAGCCGGGGTGACAGGCGACACGGGCAGTGGCTGTCAGGTGAGGTGATGCAGGGAGCTGGGGGCTATCATCGCAGATCCGGACCCGGGGCTCCCGGTTTATCTGCACGTAGCTGGCCGGGAAGATGCCTTGGCGTCCTGTGCCGGTGATACGTCCCTCGTACCAATGTTCATTCACCTTGCGGATCAGGCAGATGCGTTCCCCCTGAGGGGTTAGGGAGGGGTTTGTGTCAGCAGGGGTTTCTTGGGCATCACACACCTGAGGGCGGCTTACCTGGGTCATCTCATTCGGGCCTAACACGTTACATGCTTGAGGGAATCAGTCCCAGAAAGGGTCAGCAGGTTACCCAAGGTCACACAGCTAAAAATGGAGGAGGAGTCAGGACCAAATGGAAGAGTAAACTCTTCCCATAGCAGCAGGGCTGGGTTTTGATCAGGTCGTACCCCTGGCAGGCTCAATCCCTACCCCCAGTCACAGTGGGACTGTGGCTAATTACTCAGGTGCAAACCCCAAAGCCAAGTCCCAGCCATGTGGCCTTGGGCAAGCTGCTCTGTATTAAGTGGGATAACCTACCATTGCTGTTGCTATGAGACACAAAATCCAGGGTGGCCTTAGAAGCGGCGCTGGACAGATCTTAACATGTCACCACAACTCAGTTGTGCCCCTGACTCACATGTCGTGTGACCCCCTCCCAGGGCAGAAGGCATTCTCAGGACCACATGGTTTTAGAGGTTGGAGTAAAACTGCCACCATCTCAGCAGGCTACTCTCAGGAGGATGTTGCCACCCCTCACTGCCCAGTCCTCTCCTGCCCAGCCACCCCGCCCACCTTCATCCCTGTCTGCCTCTGGGGCCAGCTTTTCTTGGAGGAACTCACTAGGGGCATCTGTAGGCTTTGCCCCCAAATTCAACCAAAGGAAGGTCAGTTCCTCATCTCATAGAAACCTCACTTTCTTCACCATAACCTAGCACAAAACATACATGTCAGTGACATCCCAGGAGCCACAAACACAAATGTACGTGCACACATAAGGGCCTGGTGTTTGACACAGTATCCTTTACACAAAATTTCTTTCTATTGCTTTAAAAATGTAGATTACGATCCTTATGGCCAGCCAACCCGCAGTTAATAAAAACACATGATGGTTCATACCTATAATCCTAGTATTTGGGCAGCTGAGGCAGGAGGACTACAGTGAGTTCCATGCTATCTTGGTAGGCCAGCCTGGATAACAGAGGGAGACACTGTCCATAACATTTTTTCAAAAATGGAATAAGCCAGGCGAGAGTGGTGCTCGCCTTTAATCCCAGCACTCAGGAGGCAGAGGCAGGTGGATCTCTGTAAGTTCAAGGCCGGCCTGGTCTACAGAGTGAGCTCCAGGACAGGCACCAAAACTACACAGAGAAATCCTGTCTCAAAAAAACAAAAAACAAAACAAAAAATGGAATAAATTGGCTAAGCCATGGCGCAGGCCTACAATCCCAGCTACCGGAAAGGCAAGAATATCAAAAGCTCAAGGCCTTGCGACTGGAGACATGCTCAGTGGTTAAGAGTGTCTGATGTTCTTGCAGAGGACTGGAAGTCCATTCCCAGCACCCACATAGTGGCTCACAGCCATCTGTTCCTCTGGTTTCAGGGGACTTGGTGCTTGCTTCTAGCCTGCATGGGCATTGCACACAAGATACACACGCACACACAGGCAAACCATTCATACAGAGAGTTCAAGGCCTGTCTAGGCTAAAGAGTGAGTTCAAGACTAGCCTGGGCTATAGAGTGAGTTCAAGACTAGCCTGGGCTATAGAGTGAGTTCAAGGCCAACCTGAGCTATAGAGTGAGTTCAAGACCAACCTGGTCTATAGAGTGAGTTCAAGGCCAGCCTGGGCAATTTACCAAGACCTGTCTCAAAATTAAAAGTAAAATGAAGGGCAGACAGTGGTGGTGCACACCTTTAATCCCAGCACTTGGGAGGCAGAGCCAGGTGGATCTATGTGAGTTCAAGGCCAGCCTGGTCTACAGAGCGAGTTCTAGGACAGGTACCAAAACTACAAAACTCTGTCTGGAAAAACCAAAACCAAACCAAACCAAACCAAAACAAAAACAAAAACAAAACAACAAAACAAAAACCCCCAAAAACAAAAGTAACCTATTCAAGAGATTGGAAAAACCAAAATTCTAGGTATAGTTGACATTTTAAAAAATGTTCGGTGGTGGTGCACACTTTTAATCTTAGCACTCGGGAGGCAGAGGCAGGCAGAGTTCTGTGAGTTTGAAGCCAGCCTGATCCGTGACAGCCAGGACTACACAGAGAAACCCTGTCTCGAAAAACCAAAAAGAAGAAAAAAAAAAAAGTGTATTTCTTTCCGCAGGGTCACCTTTGTTTTCCCGTGTGTCCGCTCTATCACGCCCTGCCTGCCCTCACCTTTCGGAAGGACAGCTCCACCTCCAGCTCCCCCTTGAAGGTGTACTGGGCCACAGCGTCTCCGTACTCCAGCACCTGGTATGTGGGCGGCTTGATGGGCTTGGGGATCTCATCGGCAGGCAGCACCTGCAGGGAGGTCATGGAAAGAGTTGAGACCAGATACTAACCGGATACACATGGCGGAGGCAAAGACAGAAGCCAGTCCAACGGCCGCCTAAGTGGGCCACAGAAGCATGTGGAGGTGATACAGGGTGGTGGCTTGAGTAAGAACGGCCCCCGGAGCTGCATAGAGTTGAATGACTCGTCACCAGGGAGTGGCACCATTTGAAAAGATTAGAAGGATTAGATGGTGTGGCCTTGTTGGAGGAGGAAGTGTGTTATTGGGGTTGAGGTTTCAAAAGCCCAAGCCAGGCCCAGTGACCCAGTGATTCTCTCCCTCCTCTCTGTCTCTGTCTCTCTGTTTCTCTCCCCCTCCTCTCTCTCTCTCCTCTCTCTCTCTCTCTCTCTCTCTCTCTCTCTCTCTCTCTCTCTCTCTCTCTCTCTCTCTGTCTGTCTCTCTCTCTGCCCGTGGTTCAGGATGTAGTTCTCACTACAGCTCCAGCACCTTATACGCCACCATGCTCCCTGCCATGACGATAGTGAACTAAGACTCTAAAATGGTAAGCAAGACCCCAGTGCTTTCTTTCATAAAAGTTGTCTTGGTTATGGTGTCTCTTCCCGACAATAGAACAGTGACTAAGACATACAGTCTAGGGGTCTCGGTCAGGTTCATTTTCTCTGCCAGTTAAAGAATTAAAAGGCAGGGAAGATCTTGAACGCAGCAGGCAGCGGCAGAGAAATCTCAAGCACACAGACAGAATCGGCAGTTGGAGAAAGGTGTTTATTGGGGATGAGGACACCCACACATGCAGCCGCACACAGAGCAAAAGACCCTCTGCAAAGCACAGGGGGGACTCAGGAAGCTGAAAAATTGAGTCTCTTCTGAGGGTTGGGGTTTTAAAGCCTCTGTAGGCTCCTCCTCCCCTGATTCAGGGTTGGTCTGTTAGAAGAAAGGGTGGTTGACTGGCCCACATTGTTACATAACACACTCCCTAACCAGGCTCAGACTTGTTGAGTCAGTCCATCAGCGGGGGGCCTGCTGGTGGGACACAAGAGCTTGTGAGGCCTTTGTTTGAAGCTGCCAGGCTTTTGTCTCAAGTCAGGAGGATGAGAAAGAAGCTGGCCATCTTGGAAATTTACCACAATTATTACCTAGTCATGGCCCTTCTCCCTGTCTGCCTGACCTACCAGGCAATCTGGGTAGACTCCTAGGATCTCAAAGGGTTCTGAGCTGCAGAGTAACTTGCTCTAAAACCGAAGCTTGCTTTCTTTCTTTCTTTCTTTCTTTCTTTCTTTCTTTCTTTCTTTCTTTCTTTCTTTCTTTCCAAGACAGGGTTTCTCTGTGTAGTTTTGGTGCCTGTCCTGGATCTCACTCTGTAGACCAGGCTGGCTTTGAACTCACAGAGATCCGCCTGGCTCTGCCTCCCGAGTGCTGGGATTAAAGGCGTGCGCCACCACCGCCTGGCATATTTATTTATTATTATTGTTATTTGTTTTTTCTCTAGACAGGGTCTCATTATATAGCTCTGGCTGTTCTTGAGCTAACTATATAGACCAGGATGGCCTCAAACTCACAGAGTTCCACCAGCTTCTGCCTCCCAAGTGCTAGGATTAAAGGGATGTGCTCAGTTTGTTCCATCTCTTACTACTGCTGAGTGCCAAGTGGTCCTTGGTTCAGGTGTCTTAGTCCCTCCTCCCCTTTGGACCCACCAGAGCTCTGAATCCTCATGTTTTCTTGGTTGACCTATTCATAAAATTCAAGAAGCTAGGCCCAGCAGTGGTGGCGCACGCCTTTAATCCCAGCACTCGGGAGGCAGAGCCAGGCGGATCTCTGTGAGTTCAAAGCCAGCCTGGTCTACAGAGTGAGATCCAGGACAGGCACCAAAACTACACAGGGAAACCCTGTCTTGAAAAACCAAAAAAAAAAGTCAATAAGCTAATCGACCATTTCACACTGAGCTGTAGATGACTGATGGACTAGATGTCTATATATACTAAGTAAAACTTCAGTGAAAACAGAGAGATTAATGTATGGGTGGGTAGAATCTGTAAAGCCTGTGAAAGTGACAGCCTGAATTACAAGTCTACCCAGGTATCAAAGGGAAATCAGAAAGGAAATGAATAAACAGTAAGTTAAACAACAATAACAAATAATAGTAATAATAATAACCACAATTTGGTCAGGCCTGGTGGCACACACCTTTGATCCCAAATACTTGAGAAGCAGAGGCAGGCAGATCTCTGTGAGTTCAAGACCAGCCTGGTCTACACAGTGAGTTCCACACCATAATAAGATCCTGGCTCAAAGGAAAACAAACCAAAAAAAAAAAAAAAAAAAAAAAATTACAGTTTGTGGAATGCAGCTGAAACAGTGTTTCGATGGAAATTTGTAGTATCAAATATAATATTATCAATCACTAGCATGAATCTGGAGGCTCCTCATGAATTGGAGACCAGCCTGGGCTACCTAGGGAGTTCCAGGCCAGCCTGGGCTGCTGTGCAACTCCCATCAAAGGAAAAGCGAAGAAAGAAGAAAAGAGAAGACAGGTGAGACTTTTCACTCTGACACACAGAACAAGAAAAGTAAAACATGAAAGGATAAAGATGACATTGAAAACAAAAATGGTAGGGAAAAACTGATCAAATCAAAAGTAAGCTATTGAAGAGACGGAGGAAATTATCTGTAGCCAGAATGAAAGACGCCGCAATCCCAGGGATGAGAGGACAATCATTACGGACATTAGTAACGTCAAAGGGAGAATGGGGCCAGGGAGACGGCTCAGTGAGCGAGAGCAGAAGCCTGGCCACCTGAGTGCGGATTCCCCAGAACCCATGTAAAAGACACACTGGACGATGAAAACAGGAGATCCAGCTTCAAGGTGGAAGGTGAGAACTGACACCCCAGGGTTGACCTCCGACCTCCAGATGTGCGCCACGGCATGTTTGTGCTTTCACATACAAGCACATTCACACGCACACAAGAACCATTTCTTTTGTTTCTTTGCTCTTGTTTTGCTTTTCGAGACAGGGTTTCTCTGTGTAGCCCTAACTGGAACTCACTCTATAGACCAGGCTGGCCTCAGACTCAGAGATCCACCTGCCTCTGCCTCCTGAGCGCAAGAATAAATATTTTTAAAATATAAGGGGATATTATGGACAACTTTATGCCAGAGGCTTAGTTTGATACAACTTCAGACACAGATACTAAATAGAAATAACCTATAGGTCTTGGCCTGCATTTAGAATATGATTCTCTACGTAACAGAATCTCCGTCTATAAAGTGAGATAATTATCACTCCCCGGGCAGCAACAAACAGGTGACACACCCGAAAGAAGTGACATATTTACAGGGGAACTGTCACACACTCTGGTTAGTTGAGATCAGGATAGAAAGATGGTCTCTGATAGTTAAAATCTGGGGCACTAATAGGATGGCGGCTTCTGGGCAAGGGACTCTTCATCTTCCCCAGAGCTGGGAGACAGACTGAGTCCTGGACCAGGTGATGTGCAGGCCAAAGGCATTCCAGAGAGACAGCCCGGACTCCTCCGTTGTCTAAGTCTCTCCCAAGCCATGGAGCCTCCCAGCCTGCCTGCTCCATCTCTCCCACTTACCTCCACATAATTAGCTGGAAAGATGCCCAGGCGGCCATGATGCTCTCCCTCCAGCCAGTTCTTGTCCACTTCTTTGTGGATGTAGACAATGTCACCCTTCTGCAGAGTCAGCTCCCTGCAGGTGAGAGCGGTGTACTGCTTCCTGAGCCTTTCTTCTTCAGACCCTGCCCTGCACACCACCGCCCCCTCCAGCCTTCTGCCCACGAAAGCCCTACCCTTCCCTACCCTCACAGTGCAGACTGTCCAGGCTGGGAGGGGAAGGGCGGAGAAGGCCACTTACTTGGGGGACTGGGCCTGGAAGTCAAACTTGAGCCGGGCAGCCTTCCTCTGGGAAAGGGGAGAGGTCAGGGCAGAGGGGGCTGCCTCAGCCAGACAGGGTCCTGCCCAGACACCCCCTGACCCCTGAACCCTGGGGACTCTCTTACCTTCTTCTCCTCCTTCCTGGCAGGGCTGCTACCCCTTTCAGAGGCACTCGGCTCTGTGGAGAAGCACCACCTCAGCTTGAGGAGGTCACGTCTAGGGGGATGGGGTTGGGATGGGTTATGCTCCCCCCTCCCCCCACCCAGGTCAGGCCCAGGGAAGCAAGGGCTCTGTGACCTTCCTGGCCCCCACCCTCCCTTTCCCGGGGCACCACATAGCTGTGAGAGAACTTCCGCAGCAGGTAGATGGCCATTCAGTGCCAATAAAAACAGGATTTGTCTTACCTCGGGCTGAGGAAGGGTAGACAAAATCTCTGCGTCCCAGGAAGGGGCTTCCTCCTCCATCTGCCATTCTGTGGGGGCTCAGGGGTCGGGAAGAACCGAAGTAAGGTGCATGCGGGGAGCTGGGCCTCCAGGCTGAGGCCGGGCTGCAGGGACAGAAGCAGTGAGTCACCTGCCTGGAACTTCACATCCCTCAGGGCTAGTCCTCATACCTTACTGACCTCCCAGGACCTCCCTCTCCCCCCAGTCCTGTCCCCTGCCTCCTAAGGCGTCTTCCCAGGTCCGGGACTCTCAACAGGATGCCCTACTTCCCGTGCAGCAGAGGGCCGGGAAGGGTGAGGCCTTGGGTTAGGAGAGGAGAAGGCCGCCCGAGGGAACGCGGGAAGTGTCGGGGCTCAGGTCCCACTCCCCGCCGGCCGCCACTGCCGCCACCGCCGCCACCTCCGCCACCACCACCGGTGTCCTCGGCTTGGGGCAGGTGGCCCTCAAGGAGTGGACAAGCCCCTCCAGAGCTGCGGTTGGGACGCCCCTAGGCCACTTTTCCGATCTTCAGGCCCCTCCTCTGAGGCTCGCCCGTCCCCCATCGTGGGCAGGGCCATCGCCCCCTCGCCGGCCCGCGCCACGTCCCCTCCGCTGGGAACAGACCCTCTGCTCCCGCCGGCGGCGTCTCTGCCACTCACCGGGCCGAGGGCCGCTGCTCTGGGGCGGGCTGCTCAGGGGACCGTCGTGGCGCCTGCGAGTTCTGCGCGGGGGGACACCGGACGTGATCAGAGCTTGGGACCCCGGGGCCAGGGCAGCTGAGGCCAGCGCCGCCACCTCCTCCGGAAAAGTTCGCGGCTCGGGAGGGAAGGAGGCCGGGGAGGGGCGGGACGCGGGGTCCTAGAGGCGGCCGCGAGCCTTCGTGCAGGGAGGAGGCACGGAGGAAGGAGGCTGGCCCGGGAAGCCAGGGCCGGGTCGGGTCTGGGGGTCCCTGGGGCTGCAGCTAGGGGTGGGACCAGGCGGGGTGGGGTATGGACTGAATCGGAGTTGGCCGGGAAGGGTTCTTAGGGGTCCCTTAGAAAGTCGACGCCCAGGGTTTTGACGATCGGACAAGGCTGAAGTCCGCCCAAGGCCGCCAGTTTCTAGGTCTGCCTGCTCCCTCAGTCCCCTGCTGCTATGGCTAAAGCCTTTCCTCTTGAAGCCCTCCGGAGGCTGGTACCTTAGGGGACGGCAGGCGGGTCTCAATGGCCCGCAGGTCCTTGTCCAGCTCTGCGCTCAGCTTGGCCAGTTCTCTCTCTAGCAGGACCTGGGGGATAAGATTCTTTTGGGAAGGGCACTGTGTCGGAGGCTGGTCAGAGGTCAGAAGTGAGAGGATGGTCTGGGCAGGCCTGGAGGGAGGGGACCAAGAGAGGTTTCCATGCCTACAGGCATGCTTCAAGGGTAGTGGGAAAGTGTCACGTCCTCTCTGTCACCAGTCCCCAACTCAGGACTCCAGGGTGTCAAGAGTGCCTTAGTCTTTCCTGGCCTTTTTAATTTTGAGGGAATGGGGTGGTGGTGGTGGTCGTCGTGGTGGTGGTGGTGGTGGTGGTGGTGGTCGTAGTGTGTGTGGAGGGGGGTGGTTATGTTTTGTTTTGGAACCCGAGGACTTGCCAAATTCCTTTCTATTGGCCTGCATGGCCTTCCATGGCCTGGCTTCACTGTACCCACCCATCATCACACTGCTCATTACACACACACACACACACACACACACACACACACACACACACACACAGGTATATACTCAGGGACACATTCCCCCTACCCTAATCTCTTCTTACACTTTTTCCTAGAGGGGCTGTCTCTCTGCCTGGCCAAACTCGGTTCCATTTCACGAGTACCTTTGGTAACTCCAGTTCACACTGACTAGTCTTTTCCTGCTCTGAGATATATATATATATAATTCTATGTGTGTTTACTAATCATCTACTGCATACAGGCACTGTCCTTGGTGCTAGGGATAGAGATGAAAATTGAAAATGTACGGGACCGGGCCGAGTTAAAAGTCTTGGGTCCATGGCCTGGGTCCATGGCTAAGACCACACACAATACCAAGAGTCATCCTTGTTTACTGCTGACCCTGGTGTCTTTCCATCATCCCATCCAGCAGCGCTCACCTCAATGGGCTGTGCAGGTTTCTCAACAGGGTCATCCACCAGTGGTTTCTTGGGCTGCAGGGTGCAAAGGGTACATCAAAGAGGATGAACTCAGTTGGGACAGGATCCCGCTGAGGGGTGTGTCCAGCCCTAGAGGATCTTGTTAATACTCTCACCTTATGCCCAGTTTCTATTTCTTGCAGAAACTGGTTCCAAGAGTCTTCTGTCCAGACATTCTCTACTTTCTCTCGACGTCTGGGCACCTGCATGGATGGGAGTGGTCATCGGCTTGAGTGAAGGGACATTAACTAGGGTTGGGTCTACAGTCTAAAGGCAGGCCTTGTCTTCCCTGACATGCCCACGAGTCCCTTCCTGAGTATGCAAGCCCAAATCAGGGAATTATCTGCTCGGTGTCAGCAGATGGGTATGGCTGGAGAGCATGCAGCTGGGAACGGTGCTTGTGAGCAAGGTGGTCTACCTGATTTGGGGGTTGGAGCCCCGAAGAGGATGGTCTGAAATTATAGTTAAAGGTGTTTCTAGATGTCTCTTCAGAGTGGTTCCAGTGTCTTCTGAAGAAAGAGAAAATACCACTTCAGCTTCCTTTTAGAAAACGGAGGCATGGGTGAAGAATGTAACCAGAGGAGAAGGGGCTGTACCCCACTCCTCCACCACTGTCTCCATTCCCACAGAAGGAGTCTACCTGTCCCCCTTACTGTGGAATTAGTGTCATAGAGTGGGCAGTGTGTGAATTTCAGGTTTACATCCAGCCCCATCACCTAGTATCTATGTAACCTAGGAGCTATGACAAGCTGTATGGAGCCTTGGGCTCAACACCAGTCAAATGCAGGAGTGGGTGCAAGGTGCCCAGCAGAAGGCCTATACACACATTGCTCCGTGGGTGGCCAGGATCTCTCTTGTAGCCTTGGCAAAAGTATCTGGTATTTGTGTTTGGTGTGTTGTGTACCAGTACAGCTGGCTTTCCATAGCCAAGTGGTATTATAAATCATTGCTGTGGAATAATACACTGTGAAGATGTGTTGCTCTCATTGTTGATAAAAAGCTGATTGGCCAATGGCTAGGCAGGATTTTTGGGGCTGAGAGAACACTGGGAAGAAGTGAGGAATCTCAGTAGTGGAGAGGAAACATGGAGAGAAACAAAATGAACTTGCTGTGTTGAAAAAAGGTACCACCACATGGCAGAGCGTAGATAAGAAATATGGGCTAATTTAAAAAGTAAGAGCTAGTTAGTAACAAGCCTGAGATATTGGCCAAGCATTTGTAATTAATAAGTCTCTGTGTGGTTATTTGGGAATTGACTGGCAGACCAGAAAAGTCCACCTACAAACCATAGCCCAGGATGTAAGACTATACACAAAACCTGTGGGCATCTCTGGGCAATTGTTTTGGGTCTCTGGGACTCAAGTTACGGAGCCTAGATTCAGCAACAAAACCTATGTGGCCACCTCAGTCCTGAAATGTCCTGCTGCCTCTGCTCTCCTCTAGGGTTCCTTTCCTGGCTGGCTTTCATGTCCCAGCCTCTAGTTTTAGTCTGAAAGTTACCCATGGAACAAGTGAGTAGAGCTTATCAAATGATGGCATGTCTGACCACAGGGTGAAGATTCATTGCCTATAATTATGACTCTGTTCTCATTTTGATAATAAAAAGGTGATCATGAGAATGGAATGTGCTGTTGGCAGTAGGAGGAAGCTCTCATCCTATGGAAACCTGTGTGTTAGAATGTTTGCAGACTTGCTCTATTTCAACCACAATGCAAGGGGCATACACTGGCTTACTCGGTCCTCACAATCTCCCCCACCATCCGCACTTACAAGATGTAGACATGAGGCTCGAGGTCGAATGGCCAGTGGCAGTTGGCTGACTTGGACCTCAACTCTGGGTCCAGTCTGGACCTCCTCTCACTACCTCACTGATGACAAAGACCACAGATGAGTGATGGCTATGCTAGTGAACTGAATTCTACCGCGTAAAGGCACAACGCCTATGTACTTAACCAGAGAGCAGAGTTCCTGCAGCACCTGAGCACGCAGTCCAGGGGAAGGAATTTCTTCCCTTCCCTCTCTGGAGGGCACCTCTCAGCCACAATCTGGTGGAAACCTGGGTCCACTTATGGTATTGGATTTTCTTTCATGTTTTAAAGTGGAAGGCCACATGACCAAGCTGCTCTTAACAGCTTCCATCCCCAGTGTCCTGGACACACACACACACACACAACACTCATGGTCTCTGGTTCTATGAGGGTCTGATTCCTGATGCACAATAGGAGCGGAAACCCTCTGAGCCCCTGGAGAACCAGTGGAGAAATAGACCTTTCCTTGTCGGTTCCACATTGTGCCAGCTTCGGCCACAAGGGGACACTAGTCCCTGCCCTGCTTGCCCACAGCTCACCCGTTGGAAGTCACTGCTGTGCCAGGCCTGGAGGCAGGTCTTTGCTGGGGCTCTAGATGCCTTGGGTCTGCAGAAGAGGCACGTGAGGACACCCCTGGAGGTGAAAGAAGACAGACAAGGACTAGGGTTGGGCGACTATTTAAGGCTGTGGTACCCACCTCCATCCTAACACCTAGGTTACTCCTCACAGGGACAGATGGGCTCCTGGCTAGTACATGGGCTTTGTACAAAGAGCTTTATGATACAAACTCTTCAGAACAGTTTGGGGCAGGTAGTATACCCATTCCACAGATACAAAAAGAGAGGCCCAGGGAAGTCTGGCCAGCAGATGGCAAAAACAAGGGCTTTCTGGGCAGTGAAGGAAGTCTTAGTCACCTCCTACCAGGGGATTTAGTGTTCCCGGAAGTGGCCTTTAAAATCTTCTTGTGTGGAACCACACCACCTGGGAAGCCCTCAAGCCCAGGCCACAAGTCACCAGACCCAGACCCAGACCAGTGAACCCATATCTCTCACCTTTGGGTAGGTCTTCCAAGGTCCAGTCCAGCTGCAGGTCTGGAGAATGGAAAGGACTGGGTCACCAATGGGACACAGAGTGAGGACAGGGTGCTCCAGGAGCCTGCCTAGCTGCTCCCAGCCTCCCTTCTGCCTGGAGCAGAGGGTGAGGGCTGAGTCAGGGCCTGAAGAATGTCCCGAGGGAGGGAAGGAATTAGGAGGGCAGCCTTTGGGAGGGCTTGAAATGCCTGCTTCTGGCAGACTTTGGGCCTGGGAGAGCCAAATGGGCGGTACCCACCCCCTCCTGATTTATTCCCACACACACCCTCTCCTGACCTCTGGAGGCTCGTCCTGGCCATGCCAGCTTGTGGAAGCTGTGCTTCCTCCCAATTTCCCTTCCCCACCTGCTCCTCCTTCTTACTTACTTCTCCGCCCAGAACCACACCTCCCAGTGTTCAGGACTTTCAGGGGGTTGGGGTGAGGAAGGTTTCTGGTAAGCAGTTCTAAAACCCAAATACCTTTCTCAGGAGCCTGCCTTCACCTCCCTCTGCTGCTGGGGTGTCTGAGTTTCCTCACAGCGACCATCACCACATCTCCAGTCCTTACTCCTCCTTCCCAGCAGGCATGCTGCTACCACTGCGACCTCAACCACTCTGACCAAGGGCTCAGGACCTCCATGGCACCCAGTCTTATGGTCCGCTCCAAAGTCATCTAACATGTATTGTATCACAGCTCTTCCTTCTGAAACGCCTTTCCTCATGTGACTGCAGGGAGACTGTTGGTCTCTCCTCCTCCGTCTCTGGAAGCACCTCCAGGCCCTAGGCTGCTTTCCTCTCATCTCTGAGGCCTTGCAGAACCCACGCCTGGGGAGCTCAGTCCTAAGGCTGTTTCTCCATCTCCCTCTGTGATCTGGGCTAGTCTTAAGGCTTTTCAAACACAGTCAGCCTTGTTTCCACAGCGTCTACACCCATGGATTCAATCAAGCCCACTTTGAAAGTATAACCACATCTGTGCTGCACATGCACATGGATTTATTTCTTGTCATTGTCCCCTAAACAACGCAGTATAGTGTATGTATAGCCACTGATGCAGCATTTACTTTGTATCACATATAAGTAATCTGGAAGTATTGTAAGGTCAATGAGAGGATATATGCAGATGGATGCAAATATGAATACTTATACCTACATTTTATTGTTTTTTATTTACTTTATATTATATTTGTATGTGTGTTTGTGAACCACCTGTGTGTCTGGTTCCCCATGGGGACCAAAAGAGGGTACCAGATCCCCCTGAAGTGGAGTTACAGAGTTGTGAGCTGCCATGTAAGTTCTAGGAATTGAACCTGGATCTTTTAGGAGACCAGCCACTTAACCGATGAACTACCTCTCCAGCCCCTTCAGAGTTTTTTGTTTATTCTTCTTAGAAACATTTGCGTGTGTATATGTAGACACATGCATGCCACAGCATGTATGTGAGGGTCAGAGTCGGTTCTCTCCTTCCGCTTTGTGGGTCTCGAGGACTGTCAGGCGTGGATGCCTTTACCCACTGCGTCATCTTGTCAGCCCATTTTCAGTTTTTCTTTGAGATAGGACCTCATAGCATAGCCTAGGTTGGCCAAGACCTCATGACAGTCTTTCTGCCTCAGCTTCCTGAGTGAGCCACCACAGAGTCCTATAGCCATCGCTTTGGATATGGCACTTTATACCAAGGGCTCGTTCTTGCAGGGTTCTCAACATCTGGAGGGGGTCGGGAACCAATTGCCTTTGGATACTAAAGAATAAGGATGGTGCGGTCTAGTCCCACAATTCTACCTTATAGCTAAGCCAAGACTGTAAATTAAAATGGCCTCGAGAACTGGAACTCACCATCTCTTTCGAGAGTCCCGGGTATTTCCATGTGCAGCTCAGACCTTGCCCTTGAACTAGCCTTGGACATTCCTCTGCCTACTCCACTTAGGTGTGACATGCCTCGGAAACAAAAAGCCTCTATTTTTTGTTTCCTGAGACAAGGACTCATTGTGTAGTTCTGGCTGTCCTGGAACTCCCTGTATAGACCAGGCTGTCTTCGAACTCACAGAGATCCTCCTGCCTCTGTCTCCTGAGTGCTGGGACTAAAGCCATGTGCCGCCACACCAAGCTTCAGATGCCTCTTAAATCTGCTCCCTCTGCAGTCTTTCCTTTTTCTTCTCACACACACACACACACACACACACACACACACACACACACACACGCGCACACGCGCACACGCGCACACGCGCACACGCGCACACGCGCACACGCGCACACACGGCAGCACCAAAGACAGGCACACTCCTGTGACTCCTGAAGCAGGAAGACTGAGAGCTTTAGGCAAGCCTCAGCTACATGGCGAGCCCAAGGCCAGCCCTGGAATACGCAAGACCCTGTCTGAAAAATAAAAAGGAAGCCAAACAGCAGCTTCATCCTGCAATGTGCTCAGGTTTACATTCACTCCTGAGGCTGTCCTTTCAAGTCCTGTCCAATCATCCGCAAATTCCAAGACTCCGCCTGGAATTCCCTGGATTCCCCACCCCCTCCTGCTGCCCACTGCCCTGGTCTGGGTCCCTGGTCTGGGTGTAGACTGGACCACAGCGGTTTCCATGATGGCCTTTTCCCTCCCAGTCTTGCCCGTCTCGGGAGCTGGTCCCCTGGTTCCCACCCTCTCTTCTGTGTCCGGCAGTGGGCACTGGAATGGAGATCCTTCCAGCCCCCATTGTCAGAACAGTCACTCTGCTGCTCAGAACTGCCCAGGGGTTCCAGGTTTCTTGTCTGGTAAAAGCCAAAGTCCTCCTAGGGATACTCCAAGCCTCACAAGACCTGATCCTGTCACCTCTAATGGTGTCTCCTACATGAGTTCCCTCTCCAGTCCAGGAATGGGCCAGATGTGCCTTTCCCTCTGGGTCTTTGGAGCATCCTCTGTTGCCACATTCCTCTCTACCCTTTCTGGGCTTAGCTCAAGGGCCTCTTCCCTGACTGTTCTGGGTGAGGTCTCAGTCTAGCTGCACTGGCTGCTCCCCAGCCTTCTTTCTTTTTATTCTAGCCCTTTCCACTGTCTGCTTATTGTGCATCTTCCTAGAACAGTGTTCAGTAAGTCCTGAGGAACAGGCAAGGATTGATCCAGTGCACAGAGAGCCTGTGGTGAGCTCATATGCAGGGCTGGCTGCATTCAGGCTTTCAGAAGACACCAGTGTTTCACGTGGAGGAAGGACCACCGTGAGTGGCACTGCAGCCTAACCAGACACTCTCAGAGGGATCTCAGGAAGCCCCCAGAGGACATCAGGAAATTTTAGCTAGTCACTGTCCACCCAAGGATGCTCTGGAGGCCACTGTTGGCCTCAGGCATTGGTGAAACAGAAACTCCCTCCCTCTCCCTCTTCTCCCCTGCCCCCATTTCTTATTTAGATTTTTGAGACAGAGTCTCACTTTGTAGCCTAAGCTGGCCTCAAATCTGTGATCCTCTGCCTTTGCCTCCTTGAGTACTGGGGTTATAGGCAGCAACTTATTTAGGGGGTATATGTGTGGATATTTTCAGGACTACTCACCTTAGAGCTTGGAGAGAGAAGCATCTCATAATTCAGAAGAATCTCATAAGCAAAGAAACCCTCCTTTCTATTCCTCCCACAAATTCCATATCGTTGGAAGTCCATTGGGTTCTGGGAGGGTGTCTAACCTGGCATTTTCCGGTGAATTTGCTGGAACATTCTCCGATACCAGTCTCTGGGGCTGTCAACACTCTGAGATCAGAAAATCAAAATCAGGCCTCCCTGCTCACCCACCGTTCTCAGGCCTCCCTGGTCACCCATCCTTCCCAAGGACAAGCCATGAGAATTTTCCTAATGAAGCCTTTCTCTGGGCACCTCGAAATCCATATAGATGGCTGGGGTCTGGGGAATGTCTCTGGTGGTGGTGGTGTGCGTGTGCCTCTGTGTGTGTGTGTGTGTGTGTGTGTGTGTGTGTGTGTATGTGTGTGTGTGTGTGCATGTGGATGTGGAAAAGGCTGAGGTCTATTGCTCTCCACCATATTTTTTTATATTTCTTTCATTTATTACTGGGGGTGGGATCTGCACAGGCCACACCCACATGTGGAGACCAGAGGACAATTTATAGGAATAGATTCTCTCCTGCTATAATCCGGGTCGAGGAATCAAATGTAGATTGTCAGGAATGATGACAAGTGCCTTTATCCACTTTTTCCATTTCACCAGCTCTCTACCTAATTTATTTTTAATAAACTTTTTTTTTTTTTTCCTGGAGCTGAGGACTGAACCCGGAGCCCTAGCGCTCTACCACTGAGCTAAATGCCCAACCCCCTAATTTATTTTTTCATTTATTTTTTTAAAGTTTTTTTTTTTAAATGTGTGAGTGTTTTATTTGCCTCCTCAGAGGACAGAAGAGAGTGTTGGATTCCCTGTGACATACCATCTGACAAACACCACCCAGAGATCAGCTTTGGACTATGAACTGCTCAGGACAATTTTGAGATGGCTAGCTGAGATGATCCAGCCTCACAGACTACTCTAGTGAGGACTTGAGATAAGCCCTACACTTTTGCATATGCAGAGACTGGGCATAAAAAAGGCCATCATGGAAACCGCTATGGAGTTATGAACATAGTCAGTCGTGAACTATACCGTGTGGGTGCTGGGAATCAAACCCTGGTCCTCTGCAAGAACAAGTGTTCTTAACCCCTGAGCCATCTCTTCAGCCCTTTATTTTTATTTTATTTTATTTTTGAGACAATGCTTCACTCGGTAGCCTTTGGCTGGCCTAGAACTCACTGTAGACCGGGCTGGCCTTGAGCTCACAGAGATCCTCCTGCCTCTGCCTCCTGAGGGCTGGGATTAAAGGCGGCGGCACCACTCCTTACATTTTGAGGCAGGGTCTCTCACTGAACTTGGAGTTCATTGTCTCTGCTAGCCTGGCTAGCCAGGAGGCCACTGGGCTCTGCTGGTCGCCCCCACCCCCAGCTTTGGGACCGTAGACACATATCGCAGTACCTAGTTTTAACAGAGTTGTGTGGTAAGCGTTGTACCCACAGAGCTTTCTCTCCAGCTCCTCCTGTGGCAACTTCATGTGGCATGTGGTATATGGAAGAATTCTCTTCAGTGTATAGGATGATGACCCTCCATTGTGAGAGGCAGAATGATTTACATTTTTATTCTTTGTGCTTTTCCATAATCTGTGTGCACGTGCACAGTGCACACCCATGTGTACATGTTTGTGTGGGTGTAGGTGTGGTTGTATGTGTGTGAATTCACATGCATGTGGAGGTCAGAGGTCAACCTCGGGTATTATTCCTCAGGCACTGAGACAAGGTTTCTGTGCAGCCCTGGCTGGAACTCACTCTGTAGACCAGGCTGGCCTTGAACTCAGAGATTTGCCCGCCTCTGCCTCTCTTGTGCTGGGATTAAAGATGTGCACCACGATGACCAGCTTGTCCACTTGGATTTTTGCGACAGTCTCCCTCAATGGCCTGGAACTCACCAAGTATGATAAAGTGGCTGGCCAGTGAGCCCCAGACATCCTCCTGTCTCCCCTTCCCAGTGCTGGGATTATAAGCATGTATTACCATGCCCACCTTTAAAAAAACTTTTTGTGCCGGGCGGTGGTGGCGCACGCCTTTAATCCCAGCACTCGGGAGGCAGAGCCAGGCGGATCTCTGTGAGTTCGAGGCCAGCCTGGGCTACCAAGTGAGTCCCAGGAGAGGCGCAAAGCTACACAGAGAAACCCTGTCTCGAAAAACCAAAAAAAAAAAAAAAAATTTGTAATTTACTTTAATTTAAAATTTTTAAATTTTAATTAAAAATTTTAATTTAAAACACATATTATTATAAGTAATAAAATATTTAAATTTTAAATAATTTAATTTAAATGTTGTGGTTGTTGTTCCAGGGACTAGCGTTCAGGTCCTCATGCCTGTGTGACAAGCACTGTCCTGGCTGAGCTATCTCCTCAGCCTTGTTTCTACATTCCCGACGCTTCTCCAATGATCCTTTCTACGTGAGGAAACAAAAGTAACACTGGAGGGAGAGAGGGTATTTCCCCTAACCCACCACATCTGGACCTTACAAAGCATTCCTGAGTATGTGACTGAGGAAATATGGCTGGCCCCAAGATACCAAGGTAATGGAAGGTCAGGCCCCCAGGAGTCCTGGTGGAATACAGGATCCTTCCCTGCCTGCCACGGCATGGGGGGCAATCGCTCAGGACTCACTCACTCAGCCAGTCAGTAGGCAGCTGTTCTGTGGGTGCTACGCCAGGCCACTGAGATGCAAAACTAAGAGGCATCCCTGCTAGGTTCCGCCCTTACAGTGGGAGCTTTCCAATGCTGAGATCTGTACCATGTAACACCTGACTCAGACACACCAGGTGTGGGTATCGCCTTCATGCTCACCCCTATTACAGTCATAGACAGAGAACTTAGGAGGGTCTCCGGGCCCCCTCTCTCTGTGACCCCCAGCCCTGGACTCACAGATCGGGGGGCAATGGGCATGCCGCTCTCATCCACGGGCCCGATTCCCTCGTACTTCACCCAGCGCTTGTCCCGTCTCTTGTCCTTGCTCCATGTGGCTGACCAGTTCTGGGCATGCTGGGAGGCAGGTTGCTTCGGGCTCGCAGAGGGCCGGCTCCCAGGGCCTGGCCAGGTCTGATACCATGCTGGGTCTGTGAGAGGTGTGTAGGGACATTAGCTGAAAGGCAGGGGTCCCCACCTGACCTTGGCTGTCTCCTCAGGACATCGATCCCCGTGAGTTCAGTTTCGACCCCTCCTAAAGCTCCCCATCCCCAGCAGCGCCCCAGGCTTCCACTTGTTTGGTTCTTAAAAATGAATTTTAAAAGGATTTTGTTTGGAGCAATCTGTATCTATCTCCACCCAATTCTGTTTTCCTAGGACTGTCCTAAGAGTTTGCAGAAGGAGGGCTGGGAATCATCACTTGCAATAAATGCTGGGGACATCCCACCTAGGGTGTGGCAAGACAATGATTCTGGGCTACAGGCGGGTTGGTGGGGGAATGGGATTGGACTAACTCAGACTTGAATTCTGACGCCAGCTGTGCCAGCTGCTGGCTGCTTAAGTTTAGGCCCATCAGTCGCCCTCCTGGTGCCTCAGTTTCTACTTGTGTAAAAGGAGAGAGTGACTTCAGTAAAGATGGGGTGACTTCTAGTCCGTGTCACTGTACCCAGCACATACGGACAATGACCCTCAGAGAGTCAGAAACTCATTCCCCAGGCATGTATTCTGTGTCCCCAACTCCCCCACCGCCTCCTCCCCAGAACATTTCATTTCTAAGTACTTTCGTCTAATGGCATAAATGCTTCAAGGCCAGGATGGTCAAGGGTGTGGATCTCAATGCAACCTCATCTACTCCGAGCATCTCTGAGACTGAATCCCCACTGGGAAGATGCCCATAATCGACTGGGACCTTGCTTGGATGTGGATGGATTAGATGAGGTGAGGCCTGTGGAATGTCTGTACAGTGTTGCCCTGCTGTAAGTGTCCAATAATCACTTGTTAAATGACCGAGGTCCTTTGCGCAGTGTCCGGCTCAGGGGCACAAATGCTCAATAAAGGATGCCCTCTCTCTCAGGCCTGGATTGTACTGAGGAGTCCCCAGGAGCTCAGAGACCTTAGGGCCCAGATGGCAGGCTCAAAAGCTGCATCCCCCATCCCCATGGCCTTTCCGGTTGCATGAGAGTCCTGAGTGTCTGGGAGGAGGGGGTGGGCAGTCCCTGTTCGTTCTTAAGCTAGCACATCTCACCCTCCCATTTGAATCACTGGCCCTGTTACAGTTCCCTTGACCCCTAAGGCCATGGCTCCCTGTACATGTCCTTCCCTTGTCAAGAGGGAGGGAAGGGCTGTGTCAGCCTGTTCTCTCTTCAAGGTTCCTTTCTCAGGATAAGCATGATCACCCAGAGCACCCTAAGCTGAATTCACAGTTCCCTGGGGGAGCTTCTCATGGCCTTGAAAGATCTATTCCTTTCCATCAGGCAGAGGGTATTTTCCCATCCCCTGCACAGTGTTCCTAGAGCAGATCTTCCCACGCAGACCCACCTGGATGCTGGGAACCATCTCTCCTGGGTGGAGCATAGCCATTGCACACAGTCCTGGGTGCAGGGTCATGGAACTGGAAATTAAGGGTGTTGGAGCCACCATTCCGGATCACGGGCACCTGTGGAGAGGGGCCAGGAGCGGCAAGCTTAGGGCCCAGAGGTTCCACTGGAGTGGGAAGGGATGGCAGCCGGGGCATAGCCACAGTCTGGCCTCCTGGGGAAGCCCTGGAGGCTCTCTGGATCTTTCTTCAGGCTATCTTCCTTCCTTCCCTTCTCTGTCCCCTGCTCCCTCATCTGGCCTGCTAGTGTCCCTATCAACTGCTGGCCCACCAGGGTACCCTTTTCCTTGCTGTTCACTCACCCTGGTCCCCCGGGAGGACGGGCCTATATGGGCTCGGAGGTGGCCAGGAATGAAATCGTCCAGGCTGGGCCCAGCAGGGAGGCCTTGCATGCTTGGGTCAAGTTTGGAGGACGCAGGATGTGCCAGCTGCTCCTTCGTGTGGACTCTGCAGGGAAGGAGGAAGGAAGAGAAAGCCTTGCTGAGCTGGACTGCCTGGGCCCTCCTGACTCAACCCACGGGTTGGGGAGGAAGGTAGGTTGTGGGAGGGGATTATGGCCAGCTGGGTGGGAGCTCAAGGGCCCAGGAAACAGGCGGCTTTGGGCACCCGCCTGCAGGCTGCCAGTGCGGACTCCCAGAGGCACAATGGACTGCTTGTTAGGCCTGGGGCAGGAGCGCTGGGTGGGAATGGGGGAGGGGAAGCCAGGCAAGGAGGAGGATAGGGAGGCTGGCCAGGGGCAGGCCTGCAGCCTGCTGGCCACCCCTCTGGGGCTCTCTGTGCCAGCATAGCCAGCTCCCCTAGAGGGGAGGCACCAGGGAACTAGGGCAGGTGGCAGAGAGGACCCAGGCACACAGGACTTCGTTTCCATTCTTCGGCCACCCTCATGCCCTGGGTAGCATCTGCTTGCCCACAGGCACAAGGGCAGCCAATATCAAGGCCACCTATCTGCTGACCACAGGAAGCAGCCAGCAACGCCCGCATCCCTAGCAGGGCCAAGGAGAGCCTGGGGAGCATGGCCAGGCAGGGCAGTCACTCCTGCTGGAATCAAGGGAATGCGGGCTACCTGCTGGGCCTCCTTCCTGTGCAGCTCCAGAACTCTCAGGGCCAGTGGCAGGTGGATAGAAAGCCAAGCCACAGACGACGACAACACAGGAGGGTCTGCTGCTGGCCTGGGAGTGGTGCTGAGATCCGGAAGCTGCCCTCTTGCACACATGCACACATGGACAAACCCTCCCGTACCCACCCTCCCTGACAATCAGTAGGTTGCTCAGCAAAAGGGAGCGCAGAGCACCTGGGAGATGGAGGCGAGCAAAGGGGGAACCCAGGGATGGGTACAAGAGGACAAAGAGGTCATGGTTCAAGGGCACACGAGAGCTTGGGTGCCCAGAGAGCTGTGGTACAGAATCTGGGCCTCTTCATCTTCATGGCTGGACGGGGCCCCAGTGGAATAAACTTACACCACCTTTTGGACTAGGCCAAATCAGGCTTGTATGTGCCTGTGGAGTTTGTGGTGGTTCCAAGCAAGGACACCAGATCCCTGGGAGGTGTCCTGTGCGGGGCAGAATATATTCATCGCTATGAATATGACTTGTGGGGGGGGTGGGGAACAGGGTGGATCATGTGAGCAGCATGGGAGCTAAGATGAAAAGAAGGTCAGCAGGAATGTGTGCAGCAAGCCGTCATGTGAACAGCACAAGAGTTGTGGGGGGCCGAGGGGATGAAGCCGCACAAGAGAGGCCTGTGGTTCCTTGTCGTCCACACTCAGTTCCTGCTCAGGCATTGGCGAGGGTACAAAGGAGGCTAGGGGTAGCACCCTCTCCGGTCTGCATTTGTGGGGGTTCCTTCTGACATCTGAGCAGCCTACTGGGGACCCAGCCAAGCCCTGAGTGTGTAGGGAGGGGAGGTTGAGTCTGGAGGAGGTGCAGCCCACCCACCAGCTGGATCCAATTAGAGCTCTTACCAAAAGCCAAACGTGCACACACACACCCCAGTTTTGGCTGCTTGGCCTTCCTCCAAGGGAAAGTGAGGCAAGGTGGGGTTGAAGACCAAGGAGGCCTGGGCAGACTAGCGGTGGAGCTATCTACCCCTCCCTGCTTGGCGGATTGGCTGGAGGCCAAGATGCCCTGAACATCAGCAGTTGCACCCATCAGCTGACGGGCCTTCTTCCTTCCCTAATGTTAGCGTCCCACCCAGTGTCCTCTTCAGGGAAGAGGGTTCAAACCCCCATCACCACCTGTTTTCAGGCTTTGTAGACCCTGGGACACCTCAATCTGCTCCTCTCCCTCTCAGCTCCATGTAAAGGCACTCCTGAGAACACACAGGGGTAGGATGGGGCCGGAAGATGGTCCTGGTTTTTCTCCCAGTGGGCCTGCCTGGAGACATTAGGCAGAACCTAAGGAAGACAGAGGCCTCCTGGAGAACTGGTATCTATCGAGCAGAGAACAGGTGTGCGGACACCTCTGGCGAGTTCCCAGAATTCAGGCAGCCCCTGCACCCAAGCAGCCCTCTCCAAAGGGCTGGAAGAATGAAGCACTTCTAGGTTTAGTAGACTCCTTCCCACCTCAGAGTGAGGCCCTGATGGTGGGGACTTTGTCCTCTGCTTTTCCAGGTCTTTCCAAACTACAGCTCCCCACAGACAAGGTCAGGGTTTCCAAGTTCACCTTTTTCTGGATTGCGGGTAGTGGAACTTCATACAACCTCAGAGATTGGGACCCCGGGGGCGGGGCCCTATGCCTTCGCTCCTGTCCATCCCAAGCTGTGCCTTGCCTCCTTCCTGCCCCTTGGCGTTCCCGCACCTACCTTCCCCCGGCGAGCAGGTCGGGGGTGCTTGGGGCCGCCCAGGAGGGCAGGAGCATCCCAGCCGGCTCCTGCCTGGCGCAGCCGCGGAGAGCCCTCGGGGCAAGGGGGCAGGGAGAAGTGCAGGCGGTCGCGGCCCTCGTGACCCGTCAGGACGCCGGGCCAGGCTGGGCGCCCAACGAGGAAGAGGGAGGCCGAGGGGGAGCGCCGGGAGGCAGGACCCTGAGAGTGGTGAGGCGGGAGGAGTTTTGGGGCTCGGATCTGGACTGTGAGCCGGGACTGTGCTGCGGTGGAGTGGTGGGGCCGGCTACTCCCTCCCTCCCTCCCGCGAGTGCCCTCTGTCCGGCAGGCGCGCCACGGGGACGCTGTGGCCCCTTGCCCAAGGGGCCGGGCCGGCCAGGAGGCGGCGCCGGGAGGGGCCACCGAGGGTCCCACGGGAGCCTGCTGGGTTTCCCAGATGCCTTCCCGAGCCCCCACCGCAAAGCTGGCGTCGGAAGGGGGCGGGCGGGCTGGTGGGGGCCACTCAGAGTTTCCAGCGACATTTCCAGGGTGTGGGAATCGAGCTGTTCTGCAGAGCCAGGACAGAGGGCAGGAGTGATAGTGCCAGAGGCCGGGTGGAGCCAGCATTAGATACGCAGCCCTCGGCCTGGGAGAGGCAGGAGACAGGCCCGGAGGCAGACAGGCTGGGACCGAGATAAGGGAGCCCCACAGGCAGGGTGGCCTCGGAGCGAAGGCAGTGCCCACTTGGAGAGAGTTTGTGCCCGTCTAAGCGCGCGGCCAGACGTTTTCGAACAGCCGCGCGTGTACTGGCAAACGTGAGGATGCTCACACACGTGCAAAGTTTAGGGAAGGAACTTGTCTTAAGAGAGCCAGCGGCACCCTGGACGTGCCGCAGGACTGGAGGATAAGGGTGGGGTCCCTTGGGCGGGGATGAGGTTAAGAGGGTCTTGGTGTTCCCATTCACCGAATTTGTTTTGATCCTGCTTTTCCGCTGTTCCTGCTGTGCTGACGCGAATCCCAAGGACACCGCCCATTGGCTGCCCATTCTCTCTGGCCCTCCCTCCTCCCCTCCTCCAGTCTCTTGGCTGGCAAGTGCCGCGGTAAATGTTTACTGACAATGGAAACCCTGGAGTACTTCTAGCCCGTGACTCACTCCTGGGATACCCAAGTCCCCAACAAACCAACCAGTAAAAATGGTTTCTGATCCACTTCAGCTAGGTGTTGGGTATGGTCGGTGATTCCAGTGCAGTTTGGTTGGTGCCTGAGCCACCCTGAGTTTTAGTGGTTTTCAAGCACATCACAGCCCCTAGCACCCTCGCCTCTTATTACCTTCACATTTCCCCAGTGTCGGGGAAAGAGCTGTTCGTGCTGCCCTCAAAAAAGATTCCCTGGAAAACTTAGGCCAAGGAACAGCTTAAGAGATGAACGTGCCAGGGCTCCCATGGGTGCGAGTCTTAAGGAAGAAGCTTGGCAGGCTTCCACAGATGTAAACCTACTAACGGGCTCCAGTTCCCAGTGGTGAGGTATTTTAACAAGGGCAGGTATCGCCCAGTTCAGGAGGGCTAAATGAGATGTCCTATGAGGTCTCCTTAGAGACTATCCACCTGCCTTTTTAAGAAAGCTGAAGGCAGAGGGGTCGGGTGGGTTACAAGGCCCACGGAAGGAGTGGAGGAGCTCTGAAACCCTCTCTGAGGTCAGACGCAGTGTGCTGCCCCTCTGAAGCTGGAATTGTCCATCCATCCCAGGGAAGCAGCCTCTTCCCTCCCCGAGGAAGGAAAAGAACTACCCATTTTCCTCTTTCAAGTTCTCCCACCTGTCAGGGTCCTTGGGACTAAGAAGGGCCACGTCACTTTCATTGTCTTCCTTGTTCTCCAGAGATGACGAAGCTGAAGATCTTCCAACTCCAGGAATCCTGGCCATCCCCTTCACCAGCAGGGAACTTCTTAGGCTCTAGGGCTCTGACCTGGGCTCCAAGATAAATATTTAATGTAGAGGGTGCCGCTGAGCTGCCAAAGGTCCCAGCTTCCTGTTTCTCACAAGAGAAGGTACAGCCATGGGCAAGGAGCTTGAGGACTGGCTACCAGTCCCATCTCTATGGGAATGAGGAGTCCAGTAAACGGGCTTAGAGGACGCAAGTGGGGAGGAAGGGGGTGTGCACTGGAGAGCTGAACGGTTTTTGCTTAGCTTTGCCTGGCTTTGCCTGGCTACTCGGGCCTGGGTTGGCTCAGCACCTCTCTGGCAGGAGCCCACTGTGTTCTCTGGTATCTGGATGGCCTCACAAAACACAGGACGCAAGATCGCTAGGACCACAGGTCAGAGAAAGTCAAGGAAACTTGAATAATTCCCCCCTTGTCTGTCCATATTTAGGAGAATTCCTCCTATTTTAAGAGGATTAAAGGGAGAACCGTAGCAAGGTTCCGAGATTGGACTAAGAGCCAGGTGTCTGGTTTCCTGACTCCTCCCCCTAGTTCCAGCTCCTCGCTGCCTGCCTGCCTGCCTCACAGCTGGGCAGCTTCCAGTGGCGTTCAAGAGCCAGGTAACAACAGATAGTGCAGCCCTGGTCAGTTCAGTATGTCATCCTCTGTCTCCTGCATGCCCTCCTGTCTAAGAGGGACCTCCTTCCCTATTAGTCAGCTGCCTGCACACCTCTGGCATAGCCTTGGGTCTCAGGGACTGCGGTGGCCTCCACAACCACCTGAGCTCATGTAAACACAGTTACGTAACTGCTCTGTTTTTCCTAGCTATCTGATTCCAGTCACCAGGAGCCCCACCCAGCTCCAGGCAGCCAATTCTGCCCAATGCACATTCTCCTCCCTTCTCCCCTCTTCCCCGCCTCCCCCCTCCCCCAGTACTCTGTCCTCTGCCACCAACTCAAAGCACCATCAGTCAAGTGACTACCAGTTAGTGCTGAGGAGAGTCTACCATTTGGATGAGTCACACGGACATCTCTGCTGCGGGCCTCTGTCCTCCACAGAAAGGCACCTGCTAGTTCCTTCCCTGGGACAACCTTCAGTCCATCCTTCAGGTAGACTTTCACATCCATTTTGATTTGTGCTCCTAGAAGAGTATTTTCTTTCTATGGACCAGATGGGAGTAGCCAAGGATATGCAGACTGCTCTAGAAAAGGACCACAAGTAACCCAACAGCGAGAACTGGAGCCAAGTCACCATGGATATACCAGCACAGACCTGGACTCTGTTTCATCCCTGGGGCCATCTCCTGACTCCAGCTCGTGCAGTGCTGCCAACTAAGCTCCATCAATGGCCCCACATATGCCAACCACTCATGGGAACAGGGGCAAACAAGGCAGGAAAGTGAAGTGACCCACTTTGGGGCTCCAAGGGCCCTCTTGCACACTGGCCTATCTATCTGGAAGTCCGGGTTTTTTGATTCAGTCACTGCAACGTGAAGGAATTCTGAGTGGAAAAAACAAAACAAAACATGAACAACAAAAAACACAGTGCAGGTCAAGGATGGTCAATGTCAGGCCTGGCAGCCAGGTCAGGTATGTTAAAAGCCAAGGGAATAAGAGGAGGCTGGGGATTTCAGGCCTGCCTTGCACAAATATTTTCATAGCACAAATATAATAGGGACCTCATGGCTCTCAACATCTAGACCCAAGGCTGTGGAAAGAATCAGTCCTTGCCCAGTTTATCCAGCCTGTCCTCTCGGAGGCCTGGACACAGACTGATATCATATCCACCATGTGCTCCTTTTTCATGGGTGAACAAACAGATGCCACAGGCAGACAGGATGCCTCTGAGAGGCAACTAGACAGACTTCCTTCGGTTCTTGCAAAGGATGAAAAGAACAAGTTGTCAGCTCTTGAGAAAGCAGACTTTACAGAGAAGGATAAATGAGCGATGACCTCAGAGGGGACACAAGCCAAGTCAGCTCGGCCACAGACGAGGGCACAGAACCAGGGGCTGGAAAATTAGGTCTGCCTCAGCCTTCCTTTCCAGCTCAGGTAAACTGAGATAAGGGAGACAGAGGGCTGATTGGCTGGCCAGAGGGTACCAGGAGGTAGAGCGCTGGTCTCCAAACAAAGGCTAACCTGTCTTTCTGCCTCCTAGAATTCTATGACGAACTGTCCCCACTGCATCAGCATTAAGACTTAATTCACCCCTAAGTGAGCAACCCACTGTTGAGTAAGCAGATTTTTAATAAAATCTTAAGAGTTGTGATCTTTGAAAAAGCAAAGGAAGAAGGAAGAAGGGAGGAGGAGGAAGAGGAGGAGGAGGAGGAAAGCAAAGCTATCTAACAACCCATAATAGACAACAAAGTAGGGATTAGATTCTGATCTAGCAGGGGTCACTGTGACTCAATGTCTCGTCCTTCTTTCCAAGGCTCTTAAGCAGCTTCCCACGACTCTGTAAATAAGGGCAAACATTACCTCATCTCACTGGAGCTTTAGCTAAGGGATAAGGCCACTGTTAGCTCAAGTTGTCACTGGGGTAACAGAACATAAAATGCTCACTTGGCTTTTGTGCAGTTAAAAACCTGGGCTCATTTTTCTGAAAATTGCACACTGTGGCTGTATTTGATGTCAACGTTGCAATCTGTGTCCGGCAGACCTAGATTTAGCCTTTCCATCTCTGTTGTCGTAATCTGTCCAAGTCCCTCTCCAGGGCCCCACCATTTCCCTATCTCCAGCCCCAAGCTGTACAGCGATGCTTATCTGCTCTTGTGCACTCACAGCCCCTTGGGATCTATCTGCTTTTCAGAGGACTCCAAAGCTGGTCTAGTCCTTCTAAGCTTGATAATATAACTCTTCAACTCCCTGTGGCTTCTGACTTTTCCCAGGATGGAATCCACCCATGTCTATGGTTAAGATCATATGTAAACTTATTAAATGACTATTGCAAAACATTTTTTTGTGCTTTGTAAGACTATGTTTTCTGGGTTATCATTTTTCTTTTTAAACCTTCCAAGGAGGAATCTCTGCTGGAGAGGCCACAGAAGGATTAGGGACTAGAGCAGGAGTTAGTGGTGGGCATAATTCCAGGAGGGGACAAGAGGCAAAGACAGGGGGTTTATGTGGAGTAAAGCAGAAGCTCAGAAGAGGCCATCAGAGCGTTAACTATGGCTGGGGGTGGGGTATTCTGGGGGGGGGGGTGTCCTCTCTTGAGAAGGGACTTCATTGGCATTGTTAGAAATCAGACCAGACATCAGAAAGCAGGCTTTCCCTCGCCTCTGGAATTATTACCTGGGTCAGAGCCAAGTGATAATTCCCTCTACTAAGAAATCAAGGAAATAAAGACACAGGGAGCCAATGAAGTTATCCTTCAATTTTAAGGGCATTTTCTTCTTTTAATCTTAAAGATGACTTCCATTGTACAGTAAGAAAGTTCTTAACAAAACTTTTATTATTCACAAAGACTTATTAATGTCTCCTGTTGATAAGTAACATTTTCACCACTGTCTTTAACGTAAGGGAAAGCAAGAGAATGCAGGTAAACCTCTAAGCACAAGCAAACAGTCCATCATTCAAGAGGGCCACCAGCTAGATCGACATGTGTGACTGCCTTATCACCTAGGCAACAAGACCAGGAACCGACCCTGGAGAAGGTCAGGTGATATTATCGGGAAGAAGAGCTACAGGTTCAAATTCTGTGAGGAAGGAACACGAGGAGCTCCCGAAGGCATCTTTACAAAAGTTCCAGGACAGATGAAAAATACGTTTTCTTTTTCTCTTGTTTTAAATGATGCAGCCCTGGCTACCCTAGAATTCATTGTGAGACCAGGCTGGCCTCAAATTTGCAGTGATCCTCTTGCTTCATCATGTGCTCAGCCCAAATCACATCTTATCACTATAAATCATAATCTCTGGTTGCCTGCTTCTGATCATGTGCACTTCACTTTGATATGCCCCCCAAAACCAAAAGGACATGGGGGCAGGGGGTGGGGGGATAGTACTTAGAAAACTGTGAAAGGGGAGTGAAGGGAATGTGGGCAGGGACTTACAGGCAGGCAGAGTGCTTGGCTCTACTTCAGAGCTGCACAGAGGGATGGTCCATGTCCACGTCCTCGCTGCTTGATCTGAAACCACCTAGACTTGGCATAAAAGTGTTGACGATGCATAACCCTGGCTCAAACAAAGGTGTTATTTAGCACGTCTTGCCACAGTTGCTGAGGCGTGAGGCCAAGGCCTCCCAGGAGGGAATATGCTCCTAGTATCATCTTTACCTTTGTGACTGCATAGATGAAGGCAGCTAACGCTGACCCCATTCACTTTGGCTGGCTAGATAGAGGCAGGACAGCTCCCAAGTCCCAGTGTCATGTAGTTCCCCTCTCTCAGACTCAATGGCACAGAGCCCTACTGTTAACACAGCTCACTGCTGGCATCCAAGATGAGAGAGAGCATTGCCCCGTCCTTTGGCTGACCAGCTTCCTTCTCTACACACGTCTGTTCTTTCTTACGGCTTTCCTATGAGCTTCTGGCCACGGCAAGAACCGAAAGGGATTCCTCCGTGTGACCCAAACCCTCCCCTTCAGTCTCACTGGCCCATCCTGGCTGTCCTTTACACCAGTCTGACAGACTACAGGGAAGATGGGATGGCTGTCAGATGAGGTCAAACCCCATGGTTAAACCACAAACAATCTAGCAAACTAGAGCCTCATACCCAACACTGAGCTCTACATCCACTCTTCCTCTGGAATTTCTTTCTGTCTGGGTAGGGAAAACTGAAAGCAAGAAAGCTGGGTTCCACCGTTACCACAGCAGCCAGTTTAAATACTGGGGTTCTAGAATGCTACCTCAAGTCTTTACTGGTCAGGAAGTTATCTTCAATACAAACATTGGGCAGAAAAACTCGATGATCACTAATATGAGGGAAACTATGAATCGTCAAGGTGGGGCAGGATTTTCCTAAACTAGTATAACTGAGTAGTCATTCAGATTGGCCAGCAGAGACTTACTCCTCTAGAGTGTGAACTTTACAGCTTTTTATAGATATGATACAGGCAACTCTTGGGAGATCAGCTAGAAGATTTACATGGGGCAGAGGGAAGGGATCTGGGCTTCCTCATTTGAAGACTGGAGAACTCTTGCTCAAAAACTGTGAGCAGGAAGTCCAGCTGCATCTCACATGACTTGGGATATTTTTCTTATATACACCAGCTGCCTCAGACATTGTGCATGAAAGCCACATGGAGAAAAGTAACTAAGGGATAATGCCAAGGCTGAAAAGACCTCAAAGCTACTCCACTCCCAGAAATCCTCCCCTCGCTCCTTGCTGTCATCAAATGATTTTCTACTGACCAGGAAATCGTCAGGTGTCAGGAAATCGTTCCCAAGTTATCAGGGTAAGGAAAGAAGTGTTCACTAGTGAGAGAAACTTGCTTCATCAAATAGCAAGCTACTCTGGAAGATGAGAAAAGGCAATGGAAAAGGAAAGTGGTACGTGGGAACAAGGCTCACACTCCCCAACAGTCTGACGCCTCTGTTCCTAGGCAAGGAGCCACATCAAGCCCCTCCATGGTCGTGTGCTAAGCCATGTATAATTTGATGGTTAATATCTAGTGATAACAGGTATCTGTCACCTTGAGATTGCAAAGAAAACTGTAGCTGTTTCCACTGTAGCACACTACTGAGCAACCCCCAGCACACACACGCACATACCATGTATGCACACACATGTGTTCTGATTTTAATCAGAACACAGAGATTAAAAGGGGATGTTCCCTGTGTATCAGATGAATTGGCCTTTGGTAAGTGTAAAGTTCCATACGTATATATTTAACCATGGCTGGGAAGCCCTGTCTCTGTGGAGTGTCCTTTTTAAGTGTCCTTTTGCAAAGGAGTGCTCTGCCATTCCTAGGAAATTGCTTGAAGAAGTGGGTTACGTTAATTTTTCCAAATAGAAGTTTCTGAAAGAGAAGGTCCCTGTGGCCTACTGTGAAAATCGAACAAGAGGGAAGTGCTTTTGGCATCTTTAGGATATAAGAGAAAGATGGAATGAAACAGAAAGGCTTTGAAAATCCCAACACTGGAGAACTTGGCCAGCACCTAAAATGGAGTGGTGGCCCTAAGCAAAAATAGCTGTCCAGGGGCAAAGCCAAGGTAGGCATCCAGGAGGAAAACCTGTTCAGATTAAATGTGAAAAGAACTCCGAATGAAGTTTAAAGTGAAGAAACAGTAACTATTACAACAGACTCCGAAGGCCATCCAAATGGGCCTTTGAACTGTTTTTTGGTTCCGAGGGATTTGCAGAACCTCGACCTCTGCCTGCTTACGGGGTCCTTAGGAGTGAGGGACACCACGGGTGGACTGTGTCACAACATCATCTACTGTAGGACTGACTTTTGTAGGTGGCTTTCCAAAGAAAGGATCTTTTTTACCACTGGGATCTGGGGAGAGAAACGCAGAAGATACAGAGAAGACAGCTACTCAGGCCTGGCCTTCCCTCTTTCAGGCTTTTCTCAGGATAGTTAAGATCCTCTGTCTTCCTCCACAATGCCCTCTCCCTGCCTCCCATCAAGACAGGGGCTCATCTAGCCCAGGTTGGCCTCAAACTCATTCTTTTGTTTGCTTTTCAAGACAGGGTTTCCCTGTGTAGCCCTGGCTGTTCTGGAACTTGCTCTGTACGCCAGGTTGGCCTCGAACTCACAGAGATCCACCTGCCTCTGCCTCCCAAGTGCTGGGATTAAAAGCGTGTGCCACCATGAGTGGCTGAGATAAACATGTTTAATAATTTTATTCTTTTAAATTTAAAGAATATATGCATATGTGTGAGCTTGTACATGTGTGTACAGTGCCCAGAGAGGCCAGATGAGTGTATCAGATCCCCTGGAGCTGGAGTTACAGGCAATTTTGACCCAAATGGCAAGTGTGCTGGGAACTAAACCCGGGTCCTATGGAAGAGCAGCTAATGCTCTTAACTACTGAGACATTTCTCTAGTCACCCCCCCACCCCACCCCCACCCCCCGAGATAGGGTTTCTCTGTGTAGCCCTGGCTGTCTTACAGCTCACTCTGTACACCAGGCTGACCTGGAACTCAGAGATCTTCCTACCTCTGCCTCCTGAGTGCTGGAATTAAACGAATGTGCCACCACCACCTGGTGTCCAGCCAACATTTTGAAAAACTATTTTATTAAAAATTTTTTATATTTACACATTTTGTGTATGTACAAAGTGTGCCTATGGCGACCAGAGGACTAGTCTAGTAGAAGTTGGTCGTCTCTTTTCACTAGTGTGTTCCAGTTATTGGAATCAGATCACCGGCTTGAAGATAAGTGTCTTTCCCTGCTGAGCCATCTTACTAGCCCTTCATTATTATTATTGTTGTTGTTGTTGTTGTTCATGAGTGCAAGCATGCTCATGCCATGGCTCATGAAACCAGAGGACAACTTTCATGAGTCAGTTCTCTTCTCCCACCATGGATTCCAGGGTCAAATTCAGGTCATCAGGTGCTTATGTGGCAGGTGCTTTTCCCTGCTGAGCCATCCCACTGGCCCTTGGCCTTGGAACACATTAGGCAGCTAAGGATAACGCTGAACTTATTGATCTTTCTGCCTCCACATCCCCAGTGCTGGGAATGTGGGACTATGTCATCTCACTTGGCTCTCTTTTATGAACAAAGCAATCCACCCAGGAAGACTACAATTACCAAAAATGCTTTGATCTCTGTCATGAACAAACTGCAAAATGTTAGCAAAGGTATTAAAAAACAAAACAACAACAACAACAAAACCAGATGGGGGCTGGAGAGATGGCTCAGTGGTTTAGAGCACTTATTCCTCTTGCAGAGTATTGGGTTCAATCCCAGCACCCATAAGGTGACTCACAACCATCTGTAACTCTAGTTTCTAGGCTTCAGATACCTTAGACACCCTCTTCTGACCTATTTGTGCACCAGGCACACACATGGCACACACGCATATACTCAGGCAAAACATTCAGACACATAAAATAAAATAAATCCAACCCCCCCCACAGATAAACAAGCTAACCTTTCATTTTCCTCATGAAAATCATAAATTCTTTTTTTTCTTTTTAAAGATTTATTTATTTATTATGTATACAGTGTTCTGTCTGCATGTGTGCCTGCAGGCCAGAAAAGGGCACCAGACCTCATTATAGATGGTTGTGAGCCACCATGTGGTTGCTGGGAATTGAACTCAGGACCTTTTTGGAAGAGCAGCCAGTGCTCTTAACCGCTGAGCCATCTCTCCAGCCCATAAATTCTTAAAAAGTAAAAATTGGCCGGGCGGTGGTGGCGCACGCCTTTAATCCCAGCACTCGGGAGGCAGAGCCAGGCGGATCTCTGTGAGTTCGAGGCCAGCCTGGACTACCAAGTGAGTTCCAGGAAAGGCGCAAAGCTACATAGAGAAACCCTGTCTCGAAAAACCAAAAAAAAAAAAAAAAAAAAAAAAAAAAAAAAAAAAAGTAAAAATTACTGTTGTTTTCATGCTTTCCTCAAACGTCCCAATATGCTGCATTATTGTTTGAGGTACCCGCTTTAATGCTAGACTCCCACATCCCACATGACATCAAAGAGTTCTACAGATTCTACACTTTCCAAGCTTTGATCAAGGGTGCCCAGAATCCAACAGTCATTATAAAATTCATCAGTGAGTGCTGTGATATGGCACCTATGATCAGATTGAGCCAGAAGTGAAGCCGAAGCAGCCCCAAGTCTTCTATTAGTTAGGACATTTTTTAAGAAGTTAAAAAAGCCCAACAAGCTAGTCAGGAGTGGCGGTGCACACATAATACCTGTACTTGGGAGGTAGAGGCAGGAGGATCAGGAGGTCAAGGATAGCCTCAGTTACATAATAAGTCTGGGGCTGGCCTGGGCTACATAAGACCTGTCTCAGAAATTAAACCAAAGCCAGGTGGAGTGTAGCATTCCTTTAATCCTAGTACTCACAAGGCAGAGGCAAGTGGAGTTCTGTGAGTTCCAGGCCAGCCAGGCCTACATAGTGAGACTCTGTGTCAGAAAAATAAAAATCTAAGGGGCAATTATATCTGAATCCCTAATTTTGGGTTCCAAATTATGCTAATCAAGGTTCCACAGAGTTCAGCCTAATGGCCACTGAGAGATGAAACCCCAGTTACTTAGAAGTTAGTTTTCTAATTCCTTCTAGGAGACCAGAAGCCTTCACTCATCTGATCCCTTTAAGAAGGTTCAATTTACAAGGACCCCATCCCCCTATCTAATACGTTTTCCTTTTAAACATATTGACAGTGGCAAACAGAAGCATGCTGGGAAAAACAGATGCAATGCCTGACGTGATGACACAGAAGGGCAAGAACAGGTCTCAAGACTGCATGTCCTGAGGGCCTTCAGAAAATACTCCAGTGTAACTTCCTTTGCAGATGGGTTCATCTGGGTTTAAAAAACGAAAACAAAAGAATCCGGCAACATTGAAACTTTGAAAATCTCCCTTAAACTTCTGAGAGGACTTCAAGCAATTCTAAGAAAACCTCTCAGTATTATTATTTCACTTTTTCTACTCTCCAAGCTTATTTATGTGTGTCCCACAGTGCTGTTGTGATGGTCAGAGGACAACATCTGTGAGTTGGGTCTCTCCTTCCACCGTGTGGATCCTGGGGATCCAACTCAAGTCATCAGGCTTGGCCATCTCACTAGCCCACCCTCATTATTACTTTTTAGGAGGAACTTTACTAGAACTCATTAAAATAAATTGATGAGTGGAGGGATAGCTGAGTGGCAGATACTCTCACAGCATGTGTGAGGCATGGATTCAATCTCATGTATCACAAACCAACAAACAAAACCCCACAATCATGGAACTAAAGAGTCTCAAAGGAAATTATTATGGAAGCCAGTTCCACCTAGATCTTAAAGTTACTAGGTTTAAGTTGTTCTCTTGAAAGTCAAGTTTCCCTCAGAACAGAAGCAGTTTTAGCCACTGACACCTGAGGTTTTCTTCAATTGTACCAAGCAGAAAGGGGGGGGGGGATGAAAAGACACGTTGAAGTTAGCAAAGTTACAAGTCTTTTTTTTTTTTTTTTTTTTTGGTTTTTCGAGACAGGGTTTCTCTGTGTAGCTTTGGTGCCTTTCCTGGAACTCACTCTGTAGCCCAGGCTGGCCTCGAACTCACAGAGATCCACCTGCCTCTGCCTCCCGAGTGCTGGGATTAAAGGCATGTGCTACCACTGCCCAGCTCAAGTTATAAGTCTTAAATGAAAGAAATCACCTCCTCAAGAGAAGGGCTACCTAGCAGCCTGAGTCAGAAACCCAGGGTTGAGGTTTCCAAGTCCCTTTTTTATTAGGGTAAAGTCTCCTTTATAGCATAAGACTTTAACACATGCACACACACACACACATACACACACACACACACACACACACACACACACACACACACACACACACACAGACAACAATTAGATCCATTCCTGAAATTGGGACGGGGGATGGGCTGGGAACAAAACAGAAGTACTTTATATATATATTGAACATAAATTAAAAGAATTTATAAAATGGTCGCCTTTCTTACAGAATAAATCCGACTGAATTACAAATGCACCTCCACGTTTAAGTTGTGTAAGTTGTTTCTGTTTCATTTCCAATAATAAATAAATGCGATTTGATCGCAGGGTTGGGACTTCTCTGAGCTGCTCGGGCTCTGAGTCATTTCAGGGCTTTCTTTCCGTGCTCGCTCCTTCGTGCAGCGTGTGAGTGTACCATCTTCACTGGCCCATCAGGATGCCCACCCTCTCTTCGGGGTGGCATTCGCTCATTAATTCGGTCTAGACCCCGGGCTTCTTCAAAACTTCGGATCTTGGCTGGATACCCTCTGATGGCTGCAGAAAAACAAGAGGTGAGGTGCTCAGGGAGGTGGCAAAGTTGACAGCTTAGCCGAGTTTCCAAGCACACAGCAATCTTCTAAGAACACACAGGAAGGTGGCCCAGAGCACACATCTGATGACAGGCAACGTGGTTAATCAGCCTTGTCCACACCCACTGCTTCCACACAGCTCAAAGTGTGGCAGAAACTGTCCTAAGAGTAAAAACTCTGGCAGAGATAAACCTGACGAAAACAGATTAGTTCTTAATTAGCTTCCACACATTTGAAATCTGCTCAGTTCTAGGAAAGCGACACCAGGAAAGCACAGCACACAGGTCGCGGCTTTAAGCACCAGCATCCCCCTGACCATACACAAGTGACAGGAGCGCAATCTGCTCAAGACAGCTTTTTATCTTCACAGCCAGGAGCCGAACATCAGATAAAAACCAACAGCACAGCTTCTAGATACTGCCTATCTGATCCAACTGTGAAATTTCTTTCTTGTGGTATTGGGGATTGAACCCTGGGCCTCACACACTCTAGGCAAACATTCTACCACTGAGCTATAATTCCAAACCTGATTCAATTTTGTATCATCAAAGAATGAATTCCCCTTTGAATCATCTTATCTAATAAAATCACTAAATCTACAATACTGGTTTATCAATTCCAATGATATTATTTAAAATATGTCTCCATAGAAACAAAGTCACCTTAGTTTGAATGTCTTAGGGCAACTTCAGAAATGGAGCATCTAAATTCTAGTCCGCTTTCGCCTCCACACCTGCTACCCTTTTGAGTCATTAGGTAACAAAGCATGCCTATCTGACTCTCTTAATAAAGAACGAACTACTTAAATCATGTGACTTCTGTCATCATTACCAGCTGCACAAGTTTCAGTCATTACAAAAAGAGAGACTTAGGACATAAACTGTGTGAAGGTCATCTGAGAAACAGGGTGACATGTGGCTACACTGAGGGCCATCTTCTCCTTTTCCGTCACAGTTCTGCAGATGTAAGTGAGTTTAGAAATGCCGATGAAGCGTTGAGACGGGTGCACAGACACAGGGGCATTCCAACAGAGTGATATGGCCATACCTTCCCGCGCCTCTACCGCTTGTACTGTGGCTGCAAGAAGGCAGGAGCAGTGGCATGCAAAAATGAAGACAGAGAGAGGAGTGAGCCAACAGCAATGCTGCCAGTACAGACCCCCGAACCCCCGCCAGCATACCCACCCATAACCAAAGGCATTTCTGAGTTCAAAGAAATGAGGGGATTACTGCAAAGCACCGGAGGAGGGTGTGCATATATGAGGTGGGGCAGAGCTAACGTTTCTAACATTTCTGCTGGCATGGGAATGCTGCTCTCTTCATTTGAAATAGCCAGCTGCTAGTTTATGTCTTGTGATCACACATCAAAATGACTTGTCAAATCAGATAACATCACAACTGTGCTTGAGTTTATAACTGCTCAGATCGTATCAGGCGAGCTGTTGCTGGGTCCTATTTAAAAATCTTGCTTCTTACTGTTCTCAAATGACTGATGTATAATCCAACTGTCCTTAACCATTTGATAAACAACAGCAACAGGGCAGTCCCTTGAATAGCTCCGGCATTTGGAAAGGGAGAAAAATAGGTTATAAGTGAGGTGTTACTTGTGGTCTAGGGGTAAATGCCAGGCACTGATTTGAACTGAGATGGGAGGTATGCAGAAGCTCACACTGATACTCCATATGGCTTCTGTTCCTTGTGCAGGAGAGCAGTCAATTACTAAGAAAGCCATCTTCCCCCTCTCAGTGACAACAATGAAAGCATTTTAAAAATGAGCACCAATAGGGAAACTTCCTCCTGCCATTCTCTATCAACTGTAAAACTGCAATACACAAAAAGGTTCTAGGATACAGCAAGAAAGAGTCCGCTAGAATCCTGCCAACTCCTCCAATGGCAATTTTCCTATGGAAGGGAGGAAGGCCACTCAGCAGCAAGACCAGTGTGAGGCTTTCCCCATCACTACGAGAAGGGGAGAGCTATAAAGCTACCTACCCTCCTACAGCAATGTGAGAGCCTACATCTGCCGGCAACCCAAGTGCTTGTGTTTGCCCCTAGGAAGGCTCCTGTTAAAAGCGCTGCCACATTCTCCCTAACCTCAGATGGGCCTGATAAGCCACACAAGGCAGTGACAACATCTTCTCACAGAGCAGGGCACTACTCATGCAGCTGTGAGGAAGTGGGAGTCAAAACTTTGTCTAAAATTCTATGGACAGTTGCTGGTCTACTTAGAGTTTGAATTTGTGTGATAATGTATGTACCAGCACTACATTTCAAAGACAAGTATTTTAGACTTATTTATTTCATGTGCATGAACGTGTGACCTGCATATTTGGAGGTCAGAAGAGGGTGTCATATGCCCTGGAACTGGAGTTAAGGATGACTGTGAGCCATCATGTGGGTGCTGGGAACTGAATCTAGGGCCCCTGCAAGGACAAGTGCTCCTAACTGTTGAGCCATCTCTACAGTCCTCCAGTATCACGTTTTTGGGGTTTTCATAGAACTGTTCTTTGTATTGGTTATTAGCATAGCAGTCTGAACAAGGGACATGGTAAGAAAAAAAGTCATGAAACTGTTTACTGACATATAATTCCTATACCATAAAATTCAATTGTTTACAGTATGTAAGTCAATATTTTAATTTTTTTTTCTTTTGGTTTTTGAGACAGGGTTTATCTGTCTAGCCCTGGCTGTCCTGAAACTAGCTCTGTAGACCAGATCACAGAGATCCACCTGCCTCTGTATCCCAAGTGCTGGTATTAAAGGCATGCACCACCACCTCCCTGCTTTAGATTTATTTTTATTTTATAGGTATGATTGTTTTTCCTGCTTGTACATATGTGTACTATTTGCATGGTTGGTGCCTGTGGAGAGCAGGAAAAGGTGTCAGATTCCCTGTAACTGGAGTACGGATAGTTGGAAGCCACCATGTGGGTGCTGGGAATCAAACCTGGGTCCTCTGCAAGAACAGCAAGTGCTCTAAACTGCTGAGCCATCTCTCCAGCCCCTTAAATGTTCCAGTACATTGTGTGTGTGTGTGTGTAAGTGTGAAAGTGTGCACTCATGAGCATGCCACAGCACTCATGTGGAGGGCGGTCAAAGAGTCCTTTCACCATGTGGGGTTGAACTCAGGTCATCAAGTTTGGCAGTAGATATCTTTTATCACCCACGGAGTCATCCTGCGGGTCATAAACTATTTCTAGTGCACTCTCAACCAATGGCTGCAGGATTTTTATTTTCACATACACGATGTATATATTCACCTCCTCTCACCTTCAAGACCGCTCCTTTTTTTGTTTAATAACTCACTGAATCTATTTAGTGCTGCCCCTCATAAACATGGCTGTGAAGCCATCCACTGAAGGAAACCTGGTGAACCCACCAAAGGCCAGACCCCTAAAGAAATGTGCAGGTTTTTGTTTGTTTTTTTAAAAAAAAGATACGTATCCACTTTTATTATTTGTTAATTAGTCTTGGGAAATTTTCTGTGAACAGTTCTGATGAGGGTGTTTTGGGGTAAGAGGAAGTAACTTGGGTGAAAAAAGAGAGAAATGTCTATATAGCTTCCTTGAAAACTTGAAAATTTACTAATCCACAAAGTTGCTTTAATCTAAATTTTTTGAGGTTTTTTGCTAGATCTTGAAAGAACAAATCTTTCAAGGGCAGCAGGAGAACTGTATAGATGTGTTAACTTGGGATACACATGTTTCTTCACACCTTTTTGGACCTGGTCCCAATATATTTTATGCCTCTTCATTCCTGGTTTGAATCGGTGTTTTAATCAATTTAGGATTACTTATATGTTATTTCTTCAGGAATGTCACCGACTTTCGGAGCTCATTACTCGCTTACTGATAGACAGGAGCTTGTGCTCTGACGTCAATGCAACAGCCCACCGTATCAATATAGTACAACTTATTCACTTCTAACAGGTGGGGGAGCTGCTTCTGATTTGGGCTTGCCATGATAAAACCACAGTAAACATCTTTATGCATACCCTCTGATAGACATGCGTGTTAATTCCTCTTGGATAGTCTTGGTGTGGAGTTGCAGGGTGGGGGGGTACAAATGTGTTTAGTTTTACTGGCCATCAGTTGGTCAAAGCGGTGGAGTCTATTTATTAGCCCACTAGCCTATATCTAGTCCAGGCCTCCACAGACACGCCAATACTTGATTTTGTCAGATTTTTTCATTTCAGCCATTCTTATGGGTATGCAGTAGTATTTCACTATACTTTAATATTCATCTTCCAGATGAGTAACTATGTTAGGCATCTTTGTAGATGTTTGCTGGACATCTTAAAATCCTCTTTGGTGAAATAAGCTGAAAAAATCATTGAGCTATATTTTAAACTTCCTTTTTATTATTATTTGTTGTCTATCCTGAAACAAGGCCTTTGTCAGACATAGATAGTGTAGAAATCTTCTCTGTGGCTTGCTTTTTCCTTCTCTTAATTATGCATTTTCATAAGGGTAATTTAATTTTAATAAACGCTATTTTCTTTGAAGGTCAGTACTTTCTATCTTATTTAAGACCCTGCCCTACTCCAATGCCTATTCGCCACACTTTTTTTCCTGAGTTTGTTTTAACTTTCACATTTAAATTACAATCTACTTTGAATTATTAGTTTTTTGAATACAGAAAGAATAAGGGTCATGATTCATCTTTCCTTAGGTAAATCTCACTGCTCTAGTACAGGTTCTAAACAAAGTCACTGAGGGCTGGTGACGGGGCACACGTTCTGGAAGGGGCATCTACATACTCACCAGTCTCAATGGTCTGCTTTCCTCCAGAGAGGACCCCCAAGGGGAGTGTACCTGTGGGAGTGAGGCCCTTGAGGGTCAGCACACTCTCACTCTCCTCCCTGCAAAGGAACACGGAAGCCCTGGTTAATGCCAGGGCGCCTCAGCACACCAAGCAGTGACATCTGAAGGAGAGTAACAGAAAGGCAGCGACAGATGAAGACAGGTCCCCTACCTGCATCTGACCCAGGTGTTCTGCAAACACTTCAGACAGAGACAGTTAGCCAGTCCTTCTTTTTCAACCAGAGGCACTGGCAGCCAGGCACTGTTCCCCACACTTCATCCCCTTTGACTCAGCTAACAACATGTGAGCTAGGCCCTAGTAGAATCTGTTTATAGACAAGGAAACTGAAGACCCAGAGATTAAACCCAAGACAACACAGCTAAGGACAGCCAGAATTTGAACATGGGGAATCTGGCTCTAAAATCCACACTAAACATCTATGCCAGTACCAAATGAATGTTTTCCAAACACTGTTACTTTGCCATGGAAGTCTGGTTCAACCTGTACTCAACCAGAAGACTTGCAGTTCTATCTCCAGATTGCAACCTTAAAAACACTACTCTCCGCTAACTTCTAACCTACTTTGCAAATGCCTTCATCCCACAATGTAATGACAGAACCTTACCGAAGAACCGAAAAGACCCGTGCCATTTTCCCAATGGCTCTGATTTTATTCTTGATGATCTCTTTTCGAACGGAAGTGCCTCCTTAGAAAATACAAAGAACAAACGAGTTAAAGGGATGTGGTTAACAGGACAGCTTTTTCAAATGCAGGATGGAGTGTCTTTTGTATTTAAATTAAAGAGAAACTTAAAAAAAAGAATCAAAGCCTAATTTTTAAAAAACAACCATCTGGCGGTGGTGGTGCACGCCTTTAATCCCAGCACTCGGGAGGCAGAGGCAGGCGGATCTCTGTGAGTTCGAGGCCAGCCTGGGCTACAGAGCGAGTTCCAGGACACCTAGGCCTACACAGAGAAACCCTGTCTTGAAAAACCAAAATAAATTAAAAAAAAAAAATCCAAGGAAGTTGCAAGGAACAAGAGGAAAACACCCGAAGAGAAGAAATGAAGTAAAGAATGAATGAAGGGGCCCCCAAAAGACATGGAGAGTCATCTATGGGGAGTGGGAAGTGTTTTAGGTCTGAATGCTGTCCACAGTGAAGGAGGAAACACAAAGACACAAACAAAGCTCACAATGACAAGCTGCTACAAGCTAAGATCTCTCTCTTCTGAGAATGCTAGGTGCCACCTTTGGATGCAGGGTCTGGTCTGCCGAAGGGAGCAGCTATCCTGAACTCAGGAAGGCCGCTTTCCTTCTCTAATCTCCATACTCAAACCAGTTCTTTGTTTCTTCGGAATACTGCCACACAGATTACAAGGATGGGTACGGAATTGCAAAAGCAACACTGAAAAGTTCATGTAAGACTTTATGGCCTCTTCTTACTCAAGATTTAGGAAATAGCCCAAACGTGAAAGGTAAGCTCCAGGCGTACACCAGGAGATGGCATCCAAAAGTCAGACAAAGATACATAGGCTTCCCTTCCTCTCTCCCCCTCTCAGGGCTGCTGATCAAACTACAAGCCCCCAGAAAACAGCCATTCCCACCGAGAGAGAGGGAGGAAAGTCATGAGGAACTGCTCCACTACCAATTCCAAACGACTAGCCAATCAACGGCAGCAGAGCAGACAGGAAGAACTCAGCTCACAGCACAGTTCAGTTGGATACCTTTCGGACAGCTTGAAATGTAGTGATCTTCAGGAGAGAGACACCAAGAAAGAAGGAGATGAAGACAGACACATGGGAGGAGGGTGCGAGTTTCCATGGAAGAGAAAAAAAAATCTGAGTGAAGTGCCTGGAGAGGAGCAGGCTGTTAGCTGAGCAGCTCAGAGACTGCCTGCTCCACGAGAGCTAAATACAGACTCCTTTTTTGTCCTTTCTTCCATTTCTTAGCAATTCAACCTTTCATATCAATTCCCATCTACTATTATCTACCCCCCATCATGAAAATAACACAAAGATACTGTTTCTGAGACAACACAAAGAACAAACCAATGGACAAGAACAGTTTGCAGATCTCTCAACAGAACACTGGACTGCTGTTTGACTTGCTAGCACATCTCACTTTTCAGGAGACATTTTCCTTTTCATAGGTTTAAGCCTTCAGGACTTTCTGTGGCTTCTATCCTGTAAAGGCTTTGCTTTGGGACCCGATGCCCTTTGGTGTTCACTCATGGTTAAGACAGAGAGGGAATCAGAAGCTTCCAGAGCTGGGAGAAAGCAACTGATGCTCTGAACACAGCATGCTGGACTTCTACTGGGGAACTGAGTGCTTGGTTTGGTCATTTACACCCCAGAACTCATTTGGTTTTAGAGATCAGCCTCCAGACTTAGAGAAGAGACAGTTATTCCATGGCAAATAGGGTTCTAACAGCCTTTTCAAAGGTTCTCACCTATTTTTTTTTCTTTTCAAAGTTTTTTTTTCCTTTTTTTCTACAGTTGTATTAGTTTTTTTTTTTTTTATTTTGCAATACAATTCAGTTCTACATATCAGCCACGGATTCCTTTGTTCTCCCCCCTCCCGTCCCCCTCACCTTCCCCCCAGGTCTCCCCCCATTCCCATCTCCTCCAGGGCAAAGCCTTCCCCACAGACTGAGATCAACCTGGTAGACTCAGTCCAGGTGGGGCCTATGTAGGATTGCTTGGCTCGGCCTGCGAGGAGGGTTCTCACCTATTTTACTTGGGTGAGCTCAGTGTCCCTGCCTGCTCCTCCATTCTCAATTCTAGCAACTGGTACTGACTGACGTTCAGCACCCCCTAATTACTAAACAGGGCTTTAGTGTTCTCAAATAAACTAAGTGAATATTACTACTGCATTCTAAAAAGAATCTGTTACCTTGTTCCATCCCTAGCCTTAACATTTGATGGACCTTTCTTACAGCAGGAAAGACCTTTGGTTTGGTTTTTTCTTTTAATTAATTTTTAAAGTTACCATACAAAGTAGCAGGTCTCACCCTGGCATTTCTATGCATGGGTTGTTATGTGTCTTCTAACTTGCCTCCCTCCCCACTGTCCTCCTCCAATGAATTTGTTTTTTTGACTCCCAAAAGTTCTATCTCCCCCTTTATTTTTGTTTTGTTTTGTTTTGTTTTTTCAAGACAGGGTTTCTCTGTGTAGCTTTGCGCCTCTCCTGGAACTCACTTGGTAGCCCAGGCTGGCCTCGAACTCACAGAGATCCGCCTGGCTCTGCCTCCCGAGTGCTGGGATTAAAGGCGTGCGACACCACCGTCCGGCTCCCCCTTTTTGTAGACATGTAGTTTTTATCTTTTTACTAAGCATAATGAGTTTTCTGTATTTATGCAAAGCAAACTAGTCCCTATGTGATTTGTTAAGAAGCACATGCCTATAAAACTAGTCACCCAGGGCAGTCACCCATGTTGCCCACAACCCACAGTACCTCCGACACCTGCAGCCTCTCCTGTCTAAAGGATACCACTCTTTTGCTTTTCACTGGGATTTTTTTCTTCCTGTTATTTGAAAGTTTTACTATGTATGGATACATCTATATGCATGATAGTTTTTAAAAGTTATATTTATTTATTTTCTCTTTGTGTGCACACTCAGCAAGAGGAGGTCAGAAGACAAACTGCAGGAGTTGTTTCTTTTCTTCCATTATGTGGGTCCTCAGGCCCGGCAGCAGGCATCTTAACGCACTGAGCCATCTCACCGGCCCAGTTTTCAGGTTTGGGATTTCATATAATTGGATAATTAAACATTGGCGGGGGGGGGGGGGGGGGTCTGGATTATTTTATTCAACATTATGTTTTAAGACTCATTCACATTTTCACTGTGGCCTATTTTTATGGTCACACATGTTTCCCTGCAGCACTATGCCACAATTTTGTTGTTTCGTTTTGTTTTTTTAAGACAGTTTCTTTACATAGCCCTAACTGTCCCAGAACTAAGTAGATCAGGCTGACCTCCAATTCAAAGAGATCTGCTTGCCTCTGCCTCTCAAGTGTTGGGACTAAAAGTGTGTGGAACCATGCCCGTCCACTTTGCCACAATTTATCACCTGTACTGCAGCAATCATTGGGTTGCTTCTAACTTCTGGGAACTGCATGTGAAGCCCTTGAATGTATTTCAATACATCTGTCTTTGCTGAATATATGCACATGTTTCTGGTATGTTCCCAGATATTAGAATGCTCAGCTCTACAGCATGTGTATGTTAAACTTGGATAACAGTTTAGCACTGTCTATTAAAGTGGGATCTACCAAATTATAGTTGTGTGTGTGAACATTCTCATTACTACACATGCTAGCTAACACTGGACATGGCTCATCTTTAATTCTGGCCAATCTGGTAAGTATAAAATACTATTTGAGGTGGTTTGGAAGAAAATGGCCCCCAAAAGGAGTGGCACTATTGGGAGGTGTGGCTTTGTTGGAGTAGGTATGGCCTTGCTGGAGGAAGTGTGTCACTGTGGAGGCAGGCTTTGAGGTCTCATATATGCTCAAACTATGCCCAGTATCTTAGACTACTTCCTGTTGCCTGCAGAATGAACTCTCAGCTCCTTCTCTAGCACCATGCCCTCCTGCACACCACTGTGTCCCACCATGATGATAATGGACTGAACTTCTGAAACTATAAGCCAACTCATTAAATGTTTTCCTTTATAAGAGTTGCTGTGGTCATGGTCTCTTCGCAGCAATAGAAACCCTAACTAAGACATATCCCATTATGATTTTAATTTGCATTTTCATGATTACTAATGTGGCTGAATATCTTTTCATATTTTTTGTTAATCATTTGGGAATTCTCTTTGTGATGTGCCTATTCATACCCCATCATCTTAATTGGTAGTAATTCAGTCTTTTGTCAGTGGGCCATTTGTTGGTTTACTGCAAATACTCTGTCCTTCTGGGCAGCTTGCCTTTTCACATGCTGAACAGAGGCTTTGAATAAACAAAAGCTCTTATCTTTATTTCTTCAATTTATTTATTTATTTATTTATTTATTTATTTATTTATTTATTTAGGTTTTTTTGAGACAGGGTTTCTCTGTGTAGTTTTGGAGTCTGTCCTGGAACTCAATCTGTAGACCAGGCTGGCCTTGAACTCAAGTGCTGGGATTAAAGGCATGCAACACCACTGCCCAGCTATTTTATTTTTAAAAGATAGTTTTGTTTTAAGTGTATGAGTGTTACCTGCATGTATGTAAGATAACCACATGCATGTAGTGCCCTCAGAGGCTGGAGAGAGCTTCAGATAAGATCCCCTGGAATCAGAGTTGGATCCCGTGGTGGCAGCAACCACGTGGGTGCAAGAGCTGCAAATGTTCTTATCACTGGGCCATCTATCCAGATCTAGCTCTCATTTTAATTTATCTAATTTATTAATAGTTTTCTGAATGGCTAGTGTTTTTTGAAACCTGTATAAAGATTTTTTTCCATTTTAAGGTTATCAAGTTAATTCTATATTATAAATACTACAAATTTCAATACCACAATTTCATTGCTTTGCATTTCACGTTTTAAAACTTTTGCTGTTTGTTAAGACAGGGGCTTTCTGTGAAGTTCAAGTTAACCTTGAATTCACAACATAACCCAGGCTGGCTTCAACCTATGCTTCTCTTGCCACAGTCCTGAGTGCTGAGATGACACATGTTCATCACCACCTTGTTCTCATTTGTCTGTTTGTTGCTGTGATGGTAGCAAAGGTAGAGATGCAGCCCAGGAACTCACAGATGCTAGGAAAGTACTCCACTACAGAGCCACCTCCTCAGCCCCCTTTAGCTTTCATATCTGAATGAAATATAAAGCCACAAAAGTAAGCATTTTGGACCTATAAAATAAATTCCACGTAAGATTTTTTTTTCAAAAGGGGGTGTTGGGGTGTTCACTAAGTATTTATTTTAAATGCCATTATTAGCTAGGTGTGGTGGCACACACCTTTAATCCCAAAGCTGGTGGATGTCTGACTTTAAGGCCAGCTTGGTCTACATAGCAAGTTCCAGGACAGCCAGAGCTATACAGTGAGACCAAGTCTTAAAAAAAAAAAAAAAAAAAAAAAAGCCATTCTACAATACCACCTCTGATAAACATCAAGTGTACATGTGGTTTAATTCTGGATTCTCTATTCTGTTTCAATGCTTATCTACCCTTGAATTAATTGTTCTAATTACTGTAGCTTTACAGTAAATCTTGACATCTATAGAGCAAGTCCTGCTATGGTATTCTTTAAGCCTTTAGCCATTTCCCTATGACGTTTAGAATCAATCAAGGCTAGGTGGTTGTGCTGGCTAGTTTATGTCAACTTGACACAAGCTAGCATCATCAGAGAGGAGGGAGCCTCAATTAAGAAAAGGCCTCCATAAGATCAGGCTGTGGGAATCCTCTTAATTACTGATTGATGGGGCAGAGCCCAACCCATTGTGGGTGGTGCCATCCCTGGGCTGGTGGTCCTGGGTTGTATAAGAAAGCAGGCTGAGCAAGTCATAAAGAGCAAAACAGTAAGCAGCACCCCTCCGTGGCCTCTGCAGGTAGGTCCCTGTCCTGCTTGAGATCCTGTCCTCACTTCCTTTGATGGAGAACACTGGGATGTGGAAGCATATGCTGAGTAACCCTTTCCTCCCCAAGTTTCTTTGGTCCTGGTGTTTCCTTACAGGAATAGTAACCCTAACTAAGACAATTTGGTACCAGAACAGTGAGGTATTGCTGTGACAGACCTGATAATGTTTTGGGGAGGACTATGGAAGGACTTTGGACTGTTGGGCCAGAAGAGTCATTGAGCGTTAAGAGCTCAGTGAGTTGTTCCATGGGAGCTTGGAAGGTAAGAACATTGAGAGCAGTACAGAAGATGGAGGCCTGGCTTGTGACATTGCAGAGGTAACCAAAGACTCTACCAAGACTTTGTGTAACGAATCTATGACATCTGGTCAGCTGGAACTGAAGAATCAGCTATGATTATGAAAAGACCAGAACCACTAAAGTAAAACCTTTGTGTTACTAGGACAATTGATGCTGGTCAGCTGGGGTAGAATGCATCTGTAAGAATCAGCTGTGATTAAGAAGAGACCAGCATTGTGGAGGTGAAATCTTTTGGAAAGTGTTCCCTGAGAGTCAGCACACAGGAACTGTGTTCCAGACATGGACAAGATTGTACCTTGCACTGGCAGTCGAACTTGGTAGTTTAAGAGTCAACCAGGTGGTACTGGTTTTGAAGGCATGAAGGAGTCATGGAGAGCAGCTGAGGCTTGGTACTGTGAAAGGCCAGGAGAGGCCATTGCTGAAGGTGCAGCCTCAGTAGCAGGTGAAGACCCAGGACTGAAGGGCTCATGCAGAGAAGTTGAGAGCCTATGAGAGGCTATTGGTGAAAGTGCAGCCGAGTTGCAGCAGAAGACCCCAGCCTTTTGGAGATGCCAGTGCCATGGGAAGACCACCAGGAAGAGCAGCAGCAGTGGAGTGCAGCCTGCCCGAACTTAGAAGACGAACTGCGTGTGCTGCAGAAGGCAGAGCTGGAGAGGTGACCCAAGTCCATGGAGGAACCCAGAAGATCATGCGCAAATTCCAGACACTGGATATTGAGTTATATTGTTGGATTTTGGTCTTGCTTGGTTCAGATTGTGACTGTACCCTGGTTCTTCCCTCTTGAGAAGGTATTTAATTTAATTTTGATTTTTACAGGAGCCCACAGCTGAAAGACTTTGAACTTTTAAAAGGTATTTTGGATCTTTAGAGATTGGATATTTTAAAGAGACTTTAGTTTTACTGTATTTGAATTTGTAAATACTGTGAAACTTTTAAAGTTAGTTTTATATTGTGATATTAATATTAATGTGCCATCTTGGGGATGAGAAAGAAAAGGTTCTAATTGAAAAGTGATGTTTGTGTGTCAAGTTGACATGGGTCAATACTGGCTAGTTTTATGTCAACTTGACACAAGCCAGAGTCCTCAGAGAGGGGAGAGACTAGATTGGGAATGCATCTGTAAGGCTGGGCTGTAGGCAAGCCTGTAGTGCATTTTCTTAGTGATTGATGGGGGAGGGCCCAGCCTATTGTGGGTAGAGCCACCCTGGGCTGGTGGTCCTGGGTTCTACAGGAGAGCAGGCTGAGCAAACCATGAGGAGCAAGCCAGTAAACAGCACTCCTCCATGGCCTCTGCATCAGCTCCTGCCTCCAGCTGTGATGTGGAAGCATAAGCTAAATAAACCCTTTTCTCCCCTGTTGTAGAGTATTATTTGAAGGTGTGTTACTTTTGTTTATGTTGCATTTGTTTAACTCTGTGAAGCTGTGCTACTGTGCCTGTCTAAAACACCTGATGGTCTAATAAAGATCTGAATGGCCAATAGCAAGGCAGGAGAAAGGATAGGCGGGGCTGGCAGGCAGCGAGAATATATAAAAGGAGAAATCTGGGAGGAGGGAGGAAAAAAGAGATGGAGGTGTGAATGGAGAAGCAGCCAGGGAAGGAGGAGAACTCCAGGGCCCAGCCACCCAGCTACACATCCAAGCCACGAACGGAGTAAGAATAAGATTTACAGAAGTAAGAGAATGGGAAAAGCCCAGAGACAAAAGTTAGTCAGGATAATTTAAAGATAAGAAAATCTGGCAAGGAACAAGCCAAGCTAAGGCCAGGCATTCATAAGTAAGAATAAGCCTCTGTGTGTGATTTATTTGGGAGCTGGTTGGCAAGGTAGCCCCTCAAAAGAAGCAACACCACCAGCACCACTCCCCAGGTTTCTTTGGTCATGTGTTTCATCATAGCAGTAGCAACCCTAAGACAGTAGTGCTTCTGTTACTCTCCAGCCCTTTGCCTCTTGCACTTTATCAATGAACCTGTTTTCTTAAAATAGGATTAGATGTACATTCTCCTTCTGCTATTTTTCTTCATTTCATTTTCCCTGTAATTTAAATGTTATATAACAAATTATTTTTTTCTGTTTTTTGAGACATGGTTTCTCTGTGTAACACTGGCTGTCATGGAACTCACTCTGTAGATCAGGCTGGCCTCGAACCCAGAGATCCACCTGCCTCTGCCTCCCAAGTGCTGAGATTAAAGGTATGTGTCACCACTGCTCAGCTAATAAACTATTTTCTTACAGCTGAACCTAGAGATTCATAATAATAATAATAATTGCACTATGAATTATTAAGTATAATGCTAAAGGCTGGGGATATAGCTTAGAAAAGCACTGGTTTATCATGCATGAAGCACTGGATTTGATCAGAATTTATAGTTCCCCATACATTTAAAATTCATTACAGTATTTTTTATAATCCACTCTTATTAGTATATGTTTTATTTATTCAAGTCCGACAAGAATCTATGTTCACATGGTTTCTGCACATGCTCTCTACTACTATTACTCTTCATTCCTTCCTAGGTTTATAAACTTCTTTCCAGTACTTTCCTTCTGCTTAAATGCCATCCTTTAGAATTTTTCAGTATACATCTTCTGCCAATTCTATTAGTAAAAAACTTTAAGGGATAATGTGGTATCTACAAATACTTATTTCACCTTTACTGTTAAAAGTATTTTTTGCTGAATGTAAGATTCTAAATTACTGGGCATGGACTTTCACCAGCTTGAGTGTGTTACTCCATTCCCCCTTTGCTGCTTCCATGAAGAACCTGCCTGTGCAGCTTCTCTCTAGGGGCAATCTGCATGTGGGCAGCTGCTCTCAGATCCATCTTCCATCCTGAGGACCTCCACAAGCGGCTAGGAGTTGTTCTTACTGTCACTTCTGCTTTGTTAAGGGCTTCTTTAGTTCAAATTCAGTGTCATCTTGGTTCTTGGAAGTTTTTCTCTCTGGACCTTTTCAAAGACTGCATCGTTCCCATTTTCTCTGGTCTTCCAGGCATACGTCTGCTAGGGCCTGCCATCAAATGTCTAAGTCTCTTAGCTGTTTCTACACTCCCCTTCTCATCATGCTTTTGTTACTTTTATTCTGACCAACCTTCCAGGTCCCTTAGTCTGTGTTTTGCATTATCAAATTTGCTAATTTGTTATCTTATTTTTCAGTCTTATAATTTCATATTTGATACTTTTTCAAATCTGCTACACTCCTCTTATAATTCAGTTATTTTCCAACATTTTCAATCTGGTCTTTTTTAAATACATTTTTATTATTTTTAATCTATGTATACGTGTGTAAGTGTGTACAGGTGCTTGTGTAGGTCAACAGTGTCAGATCCCCTTGGAGCTGAGTTACAGGCAGTAGTGAGCTGCCTGATGTGGGTGCTGAGAATTGAACTCAGAGCCTCTGGAAGAGTAGTACATGCTCTTAACTACTGAGCCCTCAACATGGTCTTTTAAGTACTTGAACAAATTAAGCCAAGGATGGTAGTGTACACCTTAATCCCAGGGCTCAGGAGGCTAAGGAAGGTGGATCTTAAGTTTGTTTGTAGGTTTTTAAGTTTCACCTGACGAAGCCAATGTCTGTAGAATCTGAAAGGCCTATTTTTTCATTTCTGCTGCTCCTGAAAATGCTTTTGTTGTTGTTTGAGACAGGATCTCATTATGTATCCCTGGCTGGCCTGAAACTTTTAAATAGACCAAGTTGGCCTGGAACTCTCACACACACTTGCTTCTGCCCCCTAAGTAGTAGAATTAAAGGCATATATGCCTTTAATTCCATGCTTGGTTGGAATTATTTTTAACATTTTATATGTATGGGTAGTTTGCCTTCATGTATGTCTGTGTACCACTTGTAGGCCTTGTACCCATGGATGCTGGAAGAGGAGTAACAGAAAGTTGTGAGTTACCGTATGGGTGCTGGGAATCGAACCTGGGTCCTATGGAAGAACAGCCAGTGGGCCTAACTGCTGAGCCATCTCCAGCCCCTGGAAATTCGTTTTTAAAAAATCCGATTTCTGCCGGGCGGTGGTGGCGCACGCCTTTAATCCCAGCACTCGGGAGGCAGAGGCAGGCGGATCTCTGTGAGTTCGAGGCCAGCCTGGTCTACAAAGTGAGTTCCAGGAAAGGCGCAAAATTACACAGAGAAACCCTGTCTTTGAAAACCAAAAAAAAAAAAAAAAAAAAAAAAAAAAAAAAAAAAAAAAAATCCGATTTCTGTTGTTGTTATTGCACATGTGTGTGTACTGGGGAGGTTTGTGTCATAGTGTAAACGTATAGGGCAGAGAACAACTCTGTGGAGTTGGTTCTCTCCTGCCTTGATGTGGCTTCTGGGGATCAGATCTGGGATGACAGGCTTATGCAGCAAGCCCCTTGACCCACTGAGCCATCTTGCCAGCCCTGTTTCTGGGAACCCTTCCTCTTCCTCATCCTGTTGTATCTCCTCATCTGCCTGGTGGTTTTGGCTGTCGGCCATATACTGTATTGACAGACTGCTCCTTAAGATCTTACACGCTGTTATTTTACAGGGATACAGTCAAGTGTCAAAGGCTAAAATGATGAAAAGATAGTATATTTCCTTCTAGTTTATCCTTGCTCTTGCAGATTCGCCCTTCAAGGTCCCAAATTAATGAGTAGAAACTTATGATCATGTACATCCTCCTTGGGAAGTCCTAAAACCCATTTATTTATGTTTTTAGCTTAGCTACACAAGGCTATAAAAATTGCTCTTAAACTTTTTACCCCCTCCTTTGAAATTTATGAGTGTTCTAAAGAAAGAAATAGTCTCAAACACTGGTTCAACTGTGTTTCTGTATTTTTCTGTTCTCATCTTGTAATTCTTTTCTATCTTGTCTGCTTTCATATGGATTTAAAATTATTCAAGCCAGGTGGTGGTGGCGGCGGCGAACGCCTTTAATCCTAGCGCTTGGGAGGCAGAGGCAGATAGATCTCTGAATTTGAGGCCAGCCTGGTCTACAGAGTTCCAGAATGGCCAGGGCTACACAGAAAAACTGTTTTAAAAAAACAAAAACAATTAGCTTTTCTAGCTGTCTTAACAGGAGGGCTGAAGTAGAAATCCTTAGGTTATATGACTTATTTAAAACCCAAGTTTTGAGACAGTGAGATGGGCTCAGTGGGTAAGGGTTCTTGCCACAAAGCTGGACTGAGTCAGAGCCCCAGAAACCACCTGGTGAGAAGAGGGCGCCAACTGCACACTGTGCAGTCTGGGTGTAGAAGTCAGAGAGCAACTTGTGGGAACTACTTCTTGTCTGCCATGTGGGTCCTGGGGATGGCACTCAGGTCATCAGGCCTTTACCAGCAAGCCACCTCACCAGCCCAAGAAATTTTTCTTAACACATAGCTTTGGTGATATTTTGCTTGTGATCTAACAAATAAAGCTTGCCTGAAGCTCAGAGTGTGGAGCTAAGCCACTAGTTAGCCACACAAAGGCCAGGCAGTGGTGGCACATACCTTTGATCTCAGCACTTGGGATCTCACGCCTTTAATCCAAGCACTAGAGAAGTGGAGACAGGAAATGATATGGCTGGGCAGAGAGAGGAATATAGGGTGGTGGTGGTGGGGAACAGGAGCTCAGTCTTTTGGGCTGAGGAGTTGGTGAGATAAGAGGTGGCTGTGGCTTGTTCCTTTGTCTCTCTGATCTTTCAGGATTTACCCCATATCTGGCTCCGGGTTTTTAAGACCAATTAGGATTCGTGCTACATATATCATAGAACTTATAATCATTTCCATTTCTATTTAGATTTGCATATAAACTTAATTAGATTTTTTTATTTTTTACATATTTCACCTTCCCTAACTTAAGTTCTTTTTAAATCTTCTAAACTTCCTCAAAAGATCTGGCTCCACTCAACAATCTCTGATCCAAAAAAGAAACTCACACAAGCTGTACTCCATCTGCTCACAACCTTCCATGTAGAATCTAATAAAAATATGTTTGGGAATCTCCTCTAGATTTCCAATGGGAGCTATGCATTCTATACCATCCTATATTTTATATGTAATAGTTAAGTGAACTGTCTTGGCACAGGTCTGCAAAGAATGTGAACTGGAGGTTTGTGATCATGTGACACTGTATTTCCAGAATCTTCCATATCCTCAGAAAAGTTAGAGCCTGCCTTTCAGATCAAACCACTGAAAACATACTAGACGTACCTGGCTACAAATTAATTTAAACAATATATCTAAAGGCAACAAACTAATCCACAGTGTCAGAACTCAGGGAAAAAAAAAGCAAGGAGTTACACATATAACCAATGTTACTATACAAAGACACAATACAAAGATCTCTTACACACCAATATGAGAAGAAGCAAAACATGAATATATTCCACTAGAACTAGTAATATATAAACTGATATTCACAAAACAGAGTAAATATGGTCAATAAACACAAGCAATGTGTTTGTTAGTTATCATAAAGTATAAATTTTAATAAAATGTTATGTTGGGGCCAAAAAAGAACAAATTAAAAATTAGGGCTGGGGATATGGATCAGTGGTAAATGCTGGCCAAGTTTGCACAATGTCTGGATTCTAGCCTTGGCACTTCGAGTGTGCATGCGAGTGAGCGTGCATATGTGTGTGTGTGTGTGTGTGTGTGAAAACTGTTACAGAAAAATAGTACTAGAAAAGGCATGTGAACTGTATCACACACAGAGATACAAATTGTCTTTTAAAAGGCTATCTGAGCCGGGCGGTGGTGGCGCACGCCTTTAATCCCAGCACTCGGGAGGCAGAGCCAGGCGGATCTCTGTGAGTTCGAGGCCAGCCTGGGCTACCAAGTGAGTACCAGGAAAGGCGCAAAGCTACACAGAGAAACCCTGTCTCGAAAAACCAAAAAAAAAAAAAAAAAAAAAAAAAGGCTATCTGTATCACATTAAGCTTTAAGTACTAACTGATATATATATATGCAATTTCTAGACATTTAACCTATAAAGAAGAAAATGTTACTCTCAGGTTTTCTTTTTTTTTTTTTTTTTTGGTTTTTCGAGACAGGGTTTCTCTGTGTAGCTTTGCGCCTTTTCCTGGAACTCACTTGGTAGCCCAGGCTGGCCTCGAACTCACAGAGATCCGCCTGGCTCTGCCTCCCGAGTGCTGAGATTAAAGGCGTGCGCCACCACCGCCCGGCAGTCTCAGGTTTTCTAATATTGCATTACTTCCTCCACAGCATATATCAGTATTTGCATTATGTTTATTCCTTGTTTGTCTTCCTTATATTACAATACGTTTATTGAGAACAAAGGCATAAACAGTATTTGACACACATCAAGCATATAACAAAGACTGATTGTTGATAGAATGCATGATGATTTATCTGTAAGAATTTGAATTTTTTTTCCTGTGACAAGGTTTGTCTCTGTGGCCCTGGCTGTCATTCAACTTGCTCTGAAGACCAGGCTACTACCTCCCGATTGCTGAGATTAAAGGCGTGCACCACCACCGCCTGGCAAAAAATTGTAGCAGTTTTAAAAGCTCAAGTTGAGGAGGAAAAAAATCTAATATCCAGCAGCATGTGTTCGGCTAGCACAATGAATGATGAACATGGACAACTATGTAACCATGAGAAACTAGACTACAAAGGAAAATGAGAAATAGATATGAAGATATGATACCATCATGTCACCTCATTTTTATAAGTAACAAAAATGAAAAAAGAAAAAAATCTATGCAAAGACAAAGTTTGCACAGAGATACTAGCAGATATCTGAGGTGGCAGAATAATAGTGACTATTTTCTTCCTATTTATGGTTTCCTACAGTTATCAAACTTTTTCTACAATGAACATAATTCTTTTCCAGTAAGACCAAAAAAATTTCAAAATAAATGAAATCGCAATCAGAGCTCATTAGTTTCTAGTTTGAATAAGAAGTTTACCTTCTGCTTCATCATCTGAAACCAGTTCATCATCAGAGCATATGTTGAGAATATTGACCAGCATCTCTGTGACTGTATGACAAAGTAATGCAGAATGGACACAGTCAATCGGGCACTTTCAAAGGTGCATAAATAAAAATACATTCAGGAAACACTGACAGAAATGACGTATCATATTATAATAGCTACAAAAGTAGCATTAAAAGTAGACCATCAGGTTCAGAAGAACTTATGTCCACACTTGTCCTGGTTAGATGAGAACTGAGAATTCTATCACAGAATTACTTGATTTTATTAGATGGCTGTTCAGTACCTTTGGCTCAAGTATGCACAGAAAAATTTCTTCCCATTTTACAAAGAAGTTACAACAGGCCTACATCCAACAGAGTTGTTTTAGGTTTGCACTGCTCACTTGGGTCACTGTTTCATGCTGGTACTGTGCACTTGTGCGGCAGTGTTTTATGTCTGCTGTGCACTTGTGTAGTGCACATAAAACTAAGACAACAAATCCTGTCTAAATTTCTTTAGCACTGACGATTCATAAAGAAATAGGATAGTGGCCATATTAATATCTTGATCACAGAGGACAGTTGCTTTAAATTGATATTTCAGATAAGAAAAGCATAATAGATTACTATTTCAGAACAGTTTAATGTCATTTAAAAATCTCTGTGGAGGGCTCAGTGGATCAAAGTGTTCCTGTGTAAATCTGGTGACCCGAGTTCAATCTTTGAGATGCGTGTGAAGGTGGAAGGAGAGAGTCAACTCCACGAGTTGTCCTCTGCCCTCTACACAAAATCTTTGTAGAGAACAAACAAAATTAGCACACACTTCTGATAAACTTTGGGAATGTAAAGGTGTCTCATGGCTGGTCAGGAAAGAGCTGGTGGTGTTCAGTTGCACACTGGGATTCTCTTACCTTTTTCTCCAACGAAAGGCAAAGACCATGTGAAAACATCCATGAAATTTGGGAGCCAGTAGGGGTGTGGAGAACAGTTAAATTGCCTGATGTTCATGACATTGTTTTCATATTTCAACACTGCAGCTAAAAAATAAAAAGTAAGCCGTGAGCACAGAAAACCACGGCATAGCAGCGTGTGCTCTGTCCAGCTGTGAACTGCTCACAGGTTTTTCAATAACTTATTTTCCATTTGTAAATTCAGGACAGGTCAGGACAGCTTGACAAGTTTAAAGAATTTTGCAGGGGTCATTCTCTTAGGGATTATCACAAGGGACAAAGTTACCTGAGGAGTTCACATGATTAAAGCATGGAAGACAATCTGCTCTGAAACACCAAAGGTTTTCTGTACATGAGCTATTAAATAAACTTCCCATAATTTCCATTTACTGGCCAAACAGCTGTAATCACAGCTTCCCTCTAAGTGCAAATATCACCCATTGCATGGACATAGACTATTTAGCTAGTCATGAGCCACAGCCAAAGTTTCTCATTAACTCTCCAGAATTAATTGGTCAATTCACAGTGGGGAGCTATAAAATGGGAAACCTGGAGCAATTTATAATCAATGTTTAAGGGTAGAGTATATAATCTCTCTTCACAGTGGATTTAAAAAATACCAGTTTCTGCTGGGTAGTGGCAGTGCACACATTTGATCCTAGTACTTAGGAGGCAGAGGCAGGCAGATTTCTGTGAATTGGAGGCCAGCCTGGTCCACAAAGTGAGTTCTAGGACAGCCTGGAACTGTCACACACAGAAACCCTGTCTTGAAAAACCCAAAACATAAAACAAACAACAAAAAACCCCAACAAAACAAAACAACCAGTTTCTTCAATTCTCAGTATTCTGAGATGCCTATAAACCGTTAACAGCAATCATGTCATATAGGCGAATGCCTACTTGTGCCAATCTGACTTTCTGTATATTTTTTGTTTTGTTTTTAATGAACTCTGGCAGAATTTTATTAGAGAAAGACTTTCCTGGTTTACTTTTCACCAATCTGTTCTGGCATACTTCTAATAACATCAGAATCATCTGAGTCAATGATAGCCAGTGTGCATACTCTGTAGTATTTCCTGCACCCTGTGACCAATTCAATAGCCTTGCCACTTTAGTCATGGATACCAATTTTGGCTAACATGGCATAGTATTCTATTTCAGGTTTTCTTGGGCTGGGCAGCTGTTGGTGAGGATAACCAATTTCACTTTGCCCTGTCTGATCATCTTCAGAGTCTGTCTGTCCCAGCACATACTTTCTACTTTTCATAACAAGTTGAAGCCTAGAGGCCATCAACTCCAGACACTTTTTTTTTATATATGGTTTTTCAAGACAGGATTTCTCTGTATAGCCTTGGCTGTTCTGGAATTTACTCTGTAGACTAGGTGGGCCGCAAACTCACAGAGATCTGCCTGCCTCTGCCTCTGGAGTGCTGGGATTAAAGGTGTGCAGCACCACCACTTGGCTAGAGACTTTTTTGTCTTTGCAGCCACCATCTTCCTGCCTCAGGTGAGGGACAACCCCCAACCAAGAGCAACTGCCAAGACAGCTGGGGAAAGCTGAGAAAGGCTTCTTTATAGTTTTAAGAGTTGTTTATTCTGCATCACCTGTGCTGTAGTTTATACTATTCTTTCAATTATTCTTTTTTGTTTGGTTGCTTTTTTGGGTGGTGTTTTTTAGATGTGAGCTCTCTCCCTCTTTCTCTCTCCTTCTCTCTCCCTATAGCTCTGGCTGTCTGGAGCTCACTATGTAGACCAGGCTGGCCCAAACTCAGAGATCTACCTGCCTCCTGCCTCCTCCACACAGGAGCCCACGCAAATGAACGAACACACACACACACACACACACACACACACACACACACACACGAAAATTAATAAATAAATGTAAGACATATTTTTAAAGAGTGTCAAACTCACTTCTAATTAGAAATGCAAATCAAAACAGTATTTTTCATCAGTGAAATTATAAGGAAAAGGTATATGAAGGCCAGGCTAGGGTGGCCCACACCCTTAATCCCAGCACTTGGGAGGCAGAGGCAAGCAGATCTCTGAGTTCGAGGCCAGCATGGTCTACAGAGTGAGTTCCAGGACAACCAGGGATACTCAGAGAAATCCTGTCAAGAAGAAAAAACAAAAACAAAAAACACCAAATGGGGAGCCAGGTATAATGGTAGATGTCTAAATCCCAGCACGGAGGAGGCCAAACCAGGATGGTGAGTTTGAGGCTGGCCTGGGCTGTACAGTGAGACCCCATTTTAAAATACCAAACAAACAAACAAAGTATCGCCAAATGGTGACTTTTTTTTTTAGGTAATATTAGCTTATGCTAACTGTTCTAACATAACTCTGAAGTTATTTATTAGTTTTACATTTTGACTCAGTCATTATCATCTACTTTGATCACTATATGCTAAAGATCCAATCTCTTAGGAGATGAAGGCCAGGCAGCAGCTTATACTCTAAATTTATGGACTTTTGTTCCAATAAGATCTCTTCATCTAGATATGGTAGTGCATGCCTATAACCCTATCACTTGGGAGACTGAAGCATGAAGACCCCAAGTTCAAAGCCAACCTGGCTTACATAGCAAAACCCTGTCTTAAAACAAAACAAGAAGGGGGGTGGGAGGGGGGATGAGAGAGGGAGAAGTGTCAAGATCTGGAGAGGCAGAGCAGAGTCAGAAAAGGAGACTGAAGCGAAGGTCTTTCCCAAGCTACACACATGCTTTACCAGAGCCACATCCCTTACCCCAGACCTTTTTATCTGACTGAAATTTTGTATTTAAAAATAGGTGTTCAGAGCCGGGCCGGTGGTGGCACACGCCTTTAATCCCAGCACTCGGGAGGCCAGCCTGGTCTACAGTGCGAGATCCAGAAAAGGCACAAAGCTACACAGAGAAACCCTGTCTCGGAAAAAAAAAAAAAAAAATAGGTGTTCAGGATATAGCCCAGTGGTAGGGTGAGTGCTTCCCAAACACAAGGTCTTGGGTTGTGGTGATATATTGTGTACCCTAATAAAATTTGCCTGAAGATCAGAGAACAGAACAAGCCACTGGATTAAACAGAGGTCAGGCAGTGGTGGCACATGCCTTTAATCCTAGCACTCGGGAGACAGAGGCAGAGATCCATCTGGATCTCTGTAAGTTCAAAACCACCCTGGACTACATGAGATTGACTCAGTCTAGGAGAGAAACAGAGCCAGGCAGTGGTGGCACACGCCTTTAATCCCAGCACTCGGGAGGCCAGCCTGGTCTACAGTGCGAGATCCAGAAAAGGCACAAAGCTACACAGAGAAACCCTGTCTCGGAAAAAAAAAAAATAGGTGTTCAGGATATAGCCCAGTGGTAGGGTGAGTGCTTCCCAAACACAAGGTCTTGGGTTGTGGTGATATATTGTGTACCCTAATAAAATTTGCCTGAAGATCAGAGAACAGAACAAGCCACTGGATTAAACAGAGGTCAGGCAGTGGTGGCACATGCCTTTAATCCTAGCACTCGGGAGACAGAGGCAGAGATCCATCTGGATCTCTGTAAGTTCAAAACCACCCTGGACTACATGAGATTGACTCAGTCTAGGAGAGAAACAGAGCCAGGCAGTGGTGGCACACGCCTTTAATCCCAGTACTTGGGAAGCACACACACCTTTAATCCCAGCATTAGGAAAGAAGTGAGATGGCTGGGCAGAGAAAGGTATATGAGGCGTGAGGAGACAGGAACAAAAGGCTTTTCAGCTGGAGAGGCATTCAGTCAGAGGATTCGTGGAGTTGGTGAGGTGAGACGTGGCAGTGGCTTGTTCCTTTGTCCCTCTGATCTTTCAGCATTTACCCCAATATCTGGCTCCAGGATTTTTATTAAAAGACCATTTAGCAATTCGTGTTACATTGGGCTCAATCCACAGAATCAAAAAATAAAAATAAGTAAATGAACACACTAATAAAAATAAAATGCAAAATTAAACTAGAGCTCACAGTTACTAACAAATTCACATTCAAATATTGTTGAGTTTCGTTACCTTTATTGTTATAAACATCGAGGTAATTAGGAGCAGAGAAAATCGTAATGAGTGATGGAAAGCCCGTTGATTGGCTCTTCCTGTACATTCGGTACCTGGAAAAGAGATGAGAGCTCATGCATCTTTACACTCTTCAGGGGTATGTCAAAGTTTTAATGCAGCTTACCCAGCATCCTGGGCTTCATGGGCTCTGATTATTGATAATAAACTGTTGTTCTGTAAAAATTCACAAACTGCAGGGTAACTGAAAAAGAAAATGAGAACACATAAGTCCAGAATTACAGCAGTTATGTTTTAATAGGAATAAAGGAAAAACTCAACCACAGAGTCTTAAGATTATAGATACTACAGACTATTGAATTTTTTAAGATTTATTTTATGTGTATGAGAGTTTTGCCTGCTTGTATGTATGTAAGCCACATGAGAGCCCAGTGCCTGCAAAGGCCAAAGGAAGGTGGTAGATCCCCTGGAGCTGGAGTTACAATTATGACCCCCAAGTGGGTGCTGGGAACTGAACCCAGGTCTCTGGAAGAACAGTTAGTGCCTTTAACCACAGAGCCATGTCTCTAACACCACCACTGAACTTTTATTAAGAGCTCAGAAACCAGTGATTTCTATTTCAATAATAAATATTACTATTAAACCTGAAGATGATGCCATAGAATCAGTTTCTCCATCTTTTCATTTATTTTATCTTAACACTAATGATACAACTTTAATACTAATGATACAATCAAAACTTTTCTTGGTATTTTGATATGAAAACATACAACAGCATGGTGCATGTATGTGTATACAGTAAGTGCTACCAAATGAGTGCATGACTTTCTTCCATCATCAAAGCTTTAGAAAAGTGAAAGAATCTACTTATAGCTTTATATGTAATAGCAATGCCAAGATAATACTATGCATGGCTATTTGAGGAGTAGATATAAATATTATAGACCACCATGTTATGTATATGAATGCTCTACTTGCATGTATGCCTGCATGACAGAAGAGGGCATGGGATCCCACTACAGATAGTTGTGAGCCTCCATGAGGTTGCTGGGAATTGAACTCAGGACCTCTGGAAGAGCAGCCAGCTCTCTTAACCACTGAGCCATCTCTTCAGCCCTAGACCACCATATTCTAATGATATCTGCATATACTCCCAAAACAGTCTTAATATTTTTACTTTTCTGGATAACAAATAGGAAGAACTAGAGAATATAAAATTATTTTGAGATTGTGTAAATGTTAATTACTTACCTTTTTTTTAAAAATGTTTGTTTCTTGAATTGGGACAGTGCTTGCCTAGCATGCACAAAGTCCTGGGTTCAACCCCCTGGACCATATACTAGGGATGCTACACACACTTGTGATCCTAGTACTTGGAGGGGGAAAGAGAAGAATCATAAGTTCAGGTCATCTTTTCCTGCATAGCAAGTTTGAGACCAGTTTGGGATACACGGGATTCTGTCTAAAAAAGAAGGGGGGGCAACTTTGCTTTTCACTATGCTCAATGGAAATGTCTAATTTTCAGATCAAATTTGTCACCATCACAGAACAAGAAGTCCCTGCTCTTGACTGGGACAATGAACATAATCATTCACAGACTATGGAGTGGGTTTATGGAGGCCCTAGGGATGAGGTAGGAGGTTGTAAAATCTTGGTGAAGCCTAAGACCAAGGAGTCATGCCATGAGTTCCTAAGGGCTATATGGACTCTAAGATTCCTAGGAGCCTTTAGCCACAGTATTTTCATGAATCACTTACGTGTTTCAGATGTTCCTCCTGCATAAGGACCGTTTATGGAAATACACTATAGAATCATTAACACTGAACTCATGGTCAGTAATACAACTCACACCTAACAACTCTAGCACAGACCCATTTTCTCTGTAAGTTACCTCACAGCCCGAGTGTGCTCACAAACACTGGACAGCACTTTGGCACTGTGTTTGAGTACCACTGTCAACACTAAAATAAATGGCTGATAGTGCAAAAACAGTGATAGAATGCAAGAGAGTTCAGTGATTCAGGCTGGAGAGAGTTCAGTGATTAAGAGCACCTCCTGCACTTGCAGAAAACCTGGATTTGGTCCTCAGTACCCACATCCATAATTCCAGTTCCAGTGATCTGATACCCTCTTCTGGCCTCCATGGACACCAGACAGACATGGTGCACAAACATATATGTGAGCAAAACACTCATACACATAAAACAAAAGAAAGGAAGATTTGGAAAAAAAAAGTCAGAGCATGACTTCTAACTTCATCTGCACACCTGTCCATGGGGTGACTCAGACATTGTCTGTTGTTCTGCATAGTGTATGTCCATGAATGCTTGTAAGAGCTCTGTGGGGACGGACTGGGTAACCCCAGTGAGTGTGGGGATTCACTGCAATCCCCATCCCCAAGCTAAGTTTTAGAAGGAGGATTTCTGAGTGGAAGGCCTATGTATTGTAAGAGGTGCTGGGAAGTAACCACAGGAACTGTACCAAATGACATTCTGCCAACAATGCTAAGTTCTTAAGCAATGTCAAAAGAAGGAAAAGTTAAATCGTTTCACTAAGTAAGTCACTAGAAAGGCTAGCAGAGAAGAATACAAAAAGATTATTTTAAAAACGTTTAAAGGCAAATAAATTAAAGTTTCTTTTGTATATGTTTACTTCATTTAGTTATTGTATTATCTTAGCCAATCAGCAAGTGTTTTAGTGAACAAAATAAATGCATTATTTGTCATAATAAAACACTGGAATTAAAAATAATTTACATTTCAAACTTCCCTATTTTCTTTTCTTTCTTTCTTTTTTTTTTTTTTTTCTGCTTGGCAAACCACACCAAAATGTCACATGTGAGCTTTAGGACAACAGCCAACTTCCAGGAAATGTCCTAGGCTTAGATCACAGTGTCCTGTTCATTTTTTATTTTTGTCTATACCAGAAATTCCAAAAGCCGGAGAGCTTTTCAATATATAATATGATCCCCTGACCCCTCCCCCCCCCTCTCTTTTGAGATAGGATTTCTCTATGTAACTCTTGGCTGGCATGGCACTCACTATGTAGATCAGGCTGGCCTCTAAATCACAGAGATCTGCATGTCTCTGTCTCTCAAGCACTGGGATTAAAGGTGTATACTATCATGCCTGCTCACTGTCTACAGATGCTCAGTGGTAAAGAGCACTTTTCCTCTTATAGAGAACCCAGGTTCAGTTTGCAGTCCCCACAGGTGGCTCATAATCATCTGTAACTCCAGCTCCAGGGGATCCAATGCCTTCTTGTCTCCGCAGGAACCAGGCACACATGTGGTTCACACACACAGACACAGACACAGACACAGACACAGACACACACACACACACACACACACACACACACAGAGGAAAAACACCCGCATACATAAAAAGAAATAAAACCTTTAGGTAGTGTCTAGATGATAATTAGGAACAAATAATAGATCATTTACAGATGATAACATCAAGACACTGGAAGGCAGCTGTGTTCACTATACTACACTTAGAAATACTATACTACTAAGAAAACATTAAGTTTTCTGCTTTTAAGGAATTGAACAAGTGCTTGCCCAGCATGTGTGAGGTCCTAGGTTTGATCTCCAGCACCAAAAGGGAAGAAAAGAAGGAAAGAAGGGGGGTATAGAAAAAAAGAGAGAGAGAGAGAAATAAGAGCAGAGTGATTGAGATTAAACAGAAATCTCTATACTTCATGTTTAAGATCTGAACCACTTAAGAATAATTTCATAAAACTGGGTGTGGTAGCACACGCCTTTAATCCCAGTACTCAAGAAGCAGAGGCAGGTGGATCTCTGAGTTCAAAGCCAGCCTGGTCTACAGAGCAAGTTCCAGGATAGCCAAGGCTATACAGAGAAATCCTGCCTCCAAAAACAAAACAAAACAAAACAAAAAACAAAAAAACAAAAACAAAACAAAACAAAAAACAAAAAACAAAAACCAGGGTTGAAGAGATGATTCCGTGGTTGAGAACACTTGCTGCTCTTTCAGAGGACCTGGGTTCAATTCTTAGTACTCACCTGGCTGGCAGCTCCACAACTCCAGTTCTAGGGATCTAATTCCCTCTTCTGACCTGTAGGGTACCAGGCACACAGGAAGTACACAGACAGACATGCAGGCTCAGCACTTATACACAAAAAATAATCATTTCCTAAGACAGATCACAGGGGGCTGGAAAAGGGCTCAGGGGTTAAGAGTGTATCCTCCTCTTGGAGAAGACCCAAGTTTAGTTCCCAGCACCCACAATTGGTGGTTACGTCTCTAGCCTCCCTCTATGGCATCTGCACTCATGTACATATACCCACAGACATACACACACACATAATTAAACATAGTAAAAATAAGGCTTAAACCTAACACCCCAGTTTGTTCCACGGCTTCTCCTCTGAGGACCAGCTTACCTGAAGAAGTAGGAGCAGCCTCGGACAGTGTTGTGGGTATAGTGCTCCAGGGTCTTCTCACTGCCATACTCCTCTGAGGGATCAGACCAAAGCAGGTCACACACTGGTCCAAAAGCAGGAGGTTCAGTAAACCTATCTAACTAGAAGACACACAAGAGCCAAAGGGGGAAACAAATCAGGAAAGCAAAAGGGTTCTTGGAAGCAGGCACGTCAAAGTCCCCTTCCACTACAGAAATGTGTGAAAGATGAGGCAGTGGGCCGGAAGGATGGGCCTGGGAGCCAACGGTGTTCTGTAGTAGAGGTTTGTCAGGTTCCTATCCTGTCACTGAGAACCCTGCAGAAAGGGCCTTTCCTTCTGTGCTACTCTGGTCAGCATTCTTCCAACTCAACTGTGGAATCAGCCACCACAGACTCTAAGAGACTGATCGGAAGTTAATCTCAGTTGTCTATGGGAAACAGCGTTACAGGAAAGCTTGGCAGTCAGTCTTCCACTGCTTACTTTATTCCAATGGAGATGTTTTCTTTACTAAAGGCTTTTCATTCTTTCAATTCGATGCAGTGGCAACACTTTAATATTTATTATTAACTTACATTTTTAGTCACAGCTGCTTTAACTAAAAATAAAAAAAAACAATCAAAGAATATAACTACTTAGGTTTTGAACAGACTGGAATATCTGAGAGTCAAGAAGAGGGCTTCTGCTGCGTGAGAGGGGAGCTTTTTTTTATCACAATTGACTCATAAATGTTCAACACAAATCTACGAACGGAGAAAGGCTAGATGCTTAAAAGCCAGCAGAAAAGCCAGCACACAGTGGACCTCTTCCTGGGGAGACTGCTGTGGGCTCAGGGCCATCTTGGTTTGTATCTCTCCGTGGGAACCGAGAGAATGAGAGAGTCGGGAGGCACCATGAGCAGCAGCGCAAGTGGACATGGCTGCTCCTCTTTCCTCAACCAGGAGACACAGAATCCTGGAAATAATCACGGTGTAAGGAAAATGGAGCAATCAACCCCTACCATTTAGGATGTTCAAGTCAATGCATTCAGAGCTGGCAGGGCTCGGAGGACTTCTTCACATTTCCTCATTTTACAAAGACAATGTACTCAAAGGTTAAGGGACCTGGCGAAGGACGCTTTCACGCTTCTTGCACACTGGAACGTAATTTAAAGTTTTCAAGCTGGGCATGGTGGCGTATGTTGAATAATTCTGGCATTTTAGTGGATGAAGCAGGAGAATTGTTTAAGACTACCCTGGGCTTTACAGAGAGACCCTGGTTAAAATACATAAATTTCATATGCATTTAAAATACATGAGTTTCAAAGTTATAGATTAAGAATAGTATACTTTTAGTCATTAAGATTTAATTTCGCCGGGCGGTGGTGGCGCACACCTTTAATCCCAGCACTCGGGAGGCAGAGCCAGGCGGATCTCTGTGAGTTCGAGGCCAGCCTGGGCTACCAAGTGAGTTCCAGGAGAGGCACAAAGCTACACAGAGAAACCCTGTCTCGAAAAACCAAAAAAAAAAAAAAAAAAAAGTTTAATTTCAAGGCCAGGTGGTGGTGGTGGCAGCGCATGCCCTTAATCTCAGCACAGAGACAGAGGCTGGTGGATTTCTGAGTTAAAGGCCAGCCTGGTCTACAAAGTGAGTTCCAGGACAGGCAGGGCTACACAGAGAAACCTTGTCTCAAAAAACAAGACAAAAGTTTTAATTTTAAAAAGAGAAAGAAGTGAGAAATATATGTATCTCAAGTGTTACTAACAGCTATCCAACAATGACAAGATCGTGAGTAAGTTCGGTTTTTCTACTTCTCATTGTCTTTTCTTTTAATTTTAGCTATTATTATATGTTATATATAATATATAATTGGCTGGGATAAAGAACAAAAATTTAACAGCAGACTCTGTGAAAACAACAAAAGGTTACTTACTTTCCTTATGTCATCTAAAGAAGTAATTTCAGGTGACATTCCTCCGTGTACACAGAGAAACTGCTGGTTTAAGAGAGCAGCGAGAGGAAGACAGTCGAATGTATTCATACACGCTTCGTACACCTGCTCTGAATACTTAATCCGACCTACCAAAAGAGGACAAAGTCAAAGAACGAACAGTGTCATGCCTAGAAGACCTGTGTCGGAAGGTGAAGCCAGCTTAGAAGCCACTGGTTTCAGGCAAGTCTAAAGGTCCCATTCACGAGAAGATGTCTTTCAAGAGTTGCAGACAAGGCTAACAGAACTTCCTTCCCTTTCTAAAGACAAGTATTTCCTTAGATTAACTTTCTAGCTCTGTTGCCCTGGAAACCTGAAAACACAGCTGGCAATTATTAGGCAGCATCATATTACCTGGAGGGAAGCTATGGCTTTGGGCTTCTCTGAGGGTCCTTCCAGGATCCTCAAATTCTGCCAGCAAAGCTTTTACAGAGGAAGCCTGGTAGTTGTGATCCATGGGACTTCTAAGATAGAGTGGGTCCCTGCCCCACCTCATGTGGAACTGTCCCCACAGTACTGAAAACTATTTCTGTATCAAAAACCTTTCTGTTCATTTTGTTCTATTCTTTTTAAAAGATTTATTACTTTTATGTGTATGAATGTTTTGCCCATGTGTATGCACACGTATGTACACACAGGAGCATTGTGAGCTGCTATGTAGGTGCTGGGAACTGAACCTCGGCCCTCTACAAGAACAGCTTTAGCCACTGAGTCATTTCTCAAGTCCCTTCTTTTTTACTCGTTACTTTAAAGATGTGTAAGTAAATTATTATTATTATTATTATTATTATTATTATTATTATTATTATTATAGTTTATGTAAAAAAAAAATGTTTGGATTGCCGGGTGGCGGTGGCATACACCTTTAATCTCAGCGCTCAGGAGGCAGAGGCAGGTGGATCTCTGTGAGTTCAAGGCCAGCCTGGTCTACAGAGTGAGCTCCAGGACAGGCACCAAAGCTACACAGAGAAACCCTGTCTCAAAAAACAAAAACAACAACAAAAAAATGTTTGGATTATTGAACTGTTTTGTATTTTTTACTTCATTATTTTGTTGTTGTTGTTTTGAGACAGAATTTCTCTATAGTCTTGGCTATCCTGGAACTCTCTCTGTAAACCAGGCTGTCCTCTAACTCAGAGGTTCACCTGCCTCTGCCTCCTGAGTGCTGAGATTAAAGGTGAGTCTTAATCTGGGCCAGAGTCAGTGACTAGATAAGAGAAAGAGAAGAGATCCCTAAAGGAAAGTGTAAACCATGGACTACTTCAAGTGAGAAGGCCTTCCATTCATGAAAATCCGGGTTTTCTCTTTGTGGCAAATACTGTGTGATTAGGGTTTGGCCTTAAGGGAATCTGTGGGTTCTTTTCACACTTTATCACAATGGCAGATAAACCTTTTATTTTATAGCATACGCTACTTTAATATGAGCTTGGGGTTTGTAAGAACCATGTTTTGTACCTTTTTTTTTTTCCTTTTTAAAGACAGGGTTTCTCTGTGTAGCCCTGGCTGTCCTGGAACTCATTCTGTAGACCAGGCTGGCCTCAAACTCAGAGAGATCCTCCTGCTTCTGCCTCCTAAGTGCTGAGATTAAAGGAGTGTGCCACCACAGCCCAGCACTAATTTTATACATTCTTATAGTTACATCCTTATTTTGCTATTTCAAAAGTAGATCCAGATGTCTTACTTCGCTATTTCAAAAGTAGATCCAGATGTAAATATAACATCTGTTCAAAATAAAAGCAAACAAAAAAATCTTTAATATATGGTCAGTGTTGGACATTTTCTCCTGAAAATCCAAAGGCAGACTCCCTTTGTTACCAACATCAATAGAAATTCCTTTAAATAAAAGAGTCCTAACCCTGCCTATAGGTTAAGAGTTGAAGTGGAATAGTCCTCCATGCTCCACACCACCATCCAGTACCCAAACCTTGCCTTTCACAGTACTCCACGCTGCACACCACCATCCAGTACTGACACCTTGCCTTTCACAGTACTCCACGCTGCACACCACCATCCAGTACCGACACCTTGCCTTTCACAGTACTCCACGCTGCACACCATCATCCAGTACCGACACCTTGCCTTTCACAGTACTCCATGCTGTACACCACCATCCAGTACCGACACCTTGCCTTTCATAGTACTCCACGCTGCACACCACCATCCAGTACCCACACCTTGCCTTTCACAGTACTCCACGCTCCACACCACCATTCAGGACCGACACCTTGCCTTTCACAGTACTCCACGCTGCACACCATCATCCAGTACCGACACCTTGCCTTTCACAGTACTCCATGCTGTACACCACCATCCAGTACCGACACCTTGCCTTTCATAGTACTCCACGCTGCACACCACCATCCAGTACCCACACCTTGCCTTTCACAGTACTCCACGCTCCACACCACCATTCAGGACCGACACCTTGCCTTTCACAGTACTCCACGCTCCACACCACCATCCAGTACTGACACCTTGCCTTTCACAGTACTCCACGCTCCACACCACCATCCAGTACCGACACCTTGCCTTTCACAGTGCTCCATGCTGCACACCACCATCCAGTACTGACACCTTGCTTTTCATCCTAACAATGACTTGGAAAAAGCCCTTAGCTTACTTCCAAACAGATGCCAGATCTGGGGAGAGCCATTCTGTAAATTAAAACAGGAGGTCAAAAGCCAAATTAGGGGAAAAGAAATTCATGGTGCATTAGTATGTGAGTAAAATAGGTGGTCATATGTTATCTTTTTCTCCCCCTAAGGGATTAGACAGGAGATAGTATCTATAATCCTATTTTGCCATATTTTCCTAATTTTCTCTAATGAATACATATCTATAGATGTATAGTGAGTATACATATGTATAGTGACCACAGTACCTATCAGTGAGCTAATCTCCTGATCCAGCACGGTGGTCAGATAAATGATCTGTAACCTAACTCTCTCAGTTTGGACCTCAGATCTGTTAGCTTTAAGCTTGGAACCTTGGGAGAATGTCTTTATTTTATGTGCTTTGGTTTTCCCAACTATATAATGGGAATGATAACCCCTACAAGGCATGATGCTGTGAGGATTAAAGTGCACTCAGATGTGTGTAAAGTGTAGTCACGCCTGGCACACAGTGGTTGTAACTGAGTGTTAACCGATCATCTTCACAGAATCCCTAGGAAGGAGATACCCTTTCTATGTTCACTTAAAAGCTGATGAAGGCAGCTGGAGGTGGTTCAGCTGTTAAGAGCACTAGATGACTTGCCAATAAACCAGGGTTCAGTCCTCACCATCCACATGCTAGTTCACAACTGTCTGTAACTCCAGGTTGATGAAATAGCTCTGGGGTCAGATGCCATTTCAAACAGTACAATTAGCTCTAACATCACACGGCACCCGACAAGTGACAAAGAACAGGTGATCTACGCACTGAAAAGAAGTTCTAGGAGGAGGCGTGGCTGTAGGAAAGAAATTGAATGTCGAGATTCACGGGCAAGAAGACACAAACATGTTTCACTGTGTGAAAAGGAAGGGACACTGGGGCTTGAGGACAGCTCAGCAGTAAAAGCACTCAGTGCTCTTCCAGAGGACCTGGGCTCAGTTCCCAGCACCCACATGCTGATTCACAACCATCTAGAACTCCAGTTTCAGGATATCGGATGCCCTCTTCTGGCCTCTGAGAGCACCGGGCATGTATGTGGTGCACAGACATACATACAAATACATGTATAAATACAAACACAATTAAATAAAAGGGAAGGGAACTGGGCTCAGTGGCCAGAACTGCAAGCTTATCAGTGGCATAACTCAAACATGTTCATGTTCTTAAGCATCCTCACAAACTCTTCCTAATCAGAGTATAGGAATTGGAACCCATGGCCTTAAAAATGCTAGGCAAGTGTCTACCAAATGGTTACCTCCCTATCCTGTGAATTTTCAACATGGGATCTTGCCATGAAGCTTAGGCTGGCCTAGAACCAGCAGCCTCCTGAGCTCTGGGATTACTGACATGTGCCACTGTGTACAACATTATTTTTCAGTTTAAATTAAACAGAATCTAAATACCCAAATTTATAATTCCTGAAAGTCAAATTAGCTGATTCAAGAATTTTATTTTCAGCCGGGCGGTGGTGGCACACGCCTTTAATCCCAGCACTCGGGAGGCAGAGCCAGGCAGATCTCTGTGAGTTCGAGGCCAGCCTGGGCTACCAAGTGAGTTCCAGGAGAGGCGCAAAGCTACACAGAGAAACCCTGTCTCGAAAAACCAAAAAAAAAAAAAAATAATAATTTTATTTTCATGAAAATTTAATGTCTATTGTAGGATAAGACTTCTCTAAAATAAAGGAGAACTAATCACAACCACAGGGTCACATTTATACAAGTTTTAACTATTGCCAATAATACAACAGGATGGAACAAACTTTTATATGTAATTAAAAGAAAAGAAGGTCTCATAGTCTAATCTGACCTTAATTCACCTCCTAAGTGCTGGGATTACAGGCATGCATCATCCATGGACAGCAATAAAACAAAATTTTAAAAGAATTCTAGGAAGAGTTTTGAGAGTCAGCATTATTTATAAGAAACCACAACCCGCCTAGCCACTGAGCATATATTTTCTTAATTTTTCTTTGCACTCACTAAAAACTCCCCTCCGTCTGTGTCTTTTCTCTCTCTGTCCCTCCCGTCCCCACAGAGATCCACTTGCCTCTGCCTCCTGTGGCAGGATTAAAGATGTGTGCAGTGCCGAGCCAACTGAATTTTCTAGCCTAGCTGAAGAATCCTGAGGGTAAGGTAAAATTCTGTCATCCTTCTAAGAGCAGCTTGATAATTAAAAAAAAGAAAAGAGGCCGGGCGGTGGTGGCGCACGCCTTTAATCCCAGCACTCGGGAGGCAGAGCCAGGCGGATCTCTGTGAGTTCGAGGCCAGTCTGGGCTACCAAGTGAGTTCCAGGAGAGGCGCAAAGCTACACAGAGAAACCCTGTCTCGAAAAACCAAAAAAAAAAAAAAAAGAAAAGAAACCAAACTACACCGCCCTTGACTTTATGGATACGCCACAGTCTAGCCAGGCCAATCTGCTACTCTAAATAATGCTGCAACCAACAGTATTTGTTCTTTAAAAATCTGTTGTAACGGTACTGTTCTCATTAAGGAATTACAGGAGTTTCGGGAACTTGTCAGTAAGCCATCAAAAAACAGTTCATGAAACAAGAGACTACTCTGCCTGAGAAATCTGGATCCAGAACTATGAGATGGGATCAATACATCCAGATTTCTTACTTTCTAAGTATATAACAGTAAAAAGATGGTATGTAAAAAATTATGTTAGCCAGGCATGGGAACACATGCCTAGAATCTCAGGAGGATGAGGCAGGAGGCTCACTGAGAGTTTGAAGCCAGCAGGGACTACGTAGCAAATTCAAGGCAAGCCTGGGCAGCCTAACAAGTTCTTGTCTTAAAAACACCTCTCCCAGCTGAGCAGTGGTGGCGCACGTCTTTAATTCCATTACTTGGGAGGCAGAGGCAGGCAGATCTCTGTTAGTTCGAGGCCAGCCTGGTCTACATAGCGAGTTCCAGGACAGCCAGGGCTACATAGAGAAACCCTGTCTCAAAAACAAAACAAAACAAATTTAAATCTCCCAGTATAAATAAGAATGAATGTGATGAAGGCCTGGTGACACAGGCCTGTAATCCCAGCTAGCTAGGAGATACAAGGCCAACCTGGGGAACTTAGACTCTATCTCAAAGTAAAAAGTAAAAATAAGACTGTTAACACATACACACACACACACACACACACACACAAATATTGATATGAGACAAGAAAAGCTTCTGCCCACACTCCTTAAAAACATTAACAAGCCTGCAGCTGCACACTCTGCAACTGATGCCACTTAGCATTAATTATATGGTTCTGATTCTAAAAGCCACAGTGGCCCATAGGCGAAATCAGCTTATCAGTGAGCACCCATGCAACACACTATGTTTTTCCTTATACAGGAATAACATCATATTTGTACTTTAATGTGTATGCTTGCTCCAAGACTTATCTGCATCTTGCATGCAGCATTAGAAATGAAGTGGGAGACACTCTACAGGAGACGAAGTGACTGGGCTGAAGTATAGCGAGAAGCACACTGAAAGCAAACAGAAACAGGAGGTAAGCAGCTCTGGGCAAAATAAGACGCTCAAAGCATTTCCTGAACCTATTGTTCTATCTTCTAAAAATAGTGGAACCAATTATGGAACCAATTATGCTGATCACAAAAGAAATCTACTTTACTCTCCAGCACCAAAACCCACAAAAGAACAAAGGAAAACTTTGCTTAAAGGGGGAGAATAGGTGGGAGGATTACAGTAAATGTTCCTTAAAAATCAAACCAAGCAAGAAGCCTGCGCCTAAGTCCAATGAACTGCTGTGCATAGCCTGGCAATGCAGAGGACCCGAGTCAAAACCAAAACCACCACACCCACTTCACTCAGAACAGGACATCCACAGGCAATTTTCTTGCCACTTACTCAATTCTAAGTACAAGTAGCTGACTTCCATCAAGCATATTCCAGGGCCTTTATCAGCTGTTTTATACGTATTATTTCATTTTCGAGGCAAAAACAGTGATGTTTTAGAGAAACTGAAAAGTACTTTCCAACCTTAAAAGTAGATGAAGGTGACAAAGAGTAGAAAGTTTTTTCAGACATTGGCACAGTCATTCTTTGATTTCTTTTACATCATGTGTGCACATGAACATACATACATAATGTCACAAATGTGGAGGTCAGAGGACAACTTTCAAGGAATCAATTCTCTGCTTCCTGGGGATTGAACTCAGCCCATTAGGCTCAGGAACAAGTGCTCAGCCATCTCACTGGCCCTGCAGTCATTCTTAATCAATTGCATACATCTGAGTTACTAGGAGTGCTTCAAAAACCTATTTGTGAGCCAGTGAAATGGCTCAGTGGGACACAGCACTTGTTGCTGAGCCCAAACCAGAATTCAATCCTCAGAACTCACATGGTAGAAGGAAGAGTCGACTCAAGGGCCTCCACATAAGCCAGGGCATGCTCATTCCCATGCACATACACAAAATAAAAAAACAAACGTTAAAAAAATATTTATCTATAGTGCTGAGGGTTGAACTCGGGGCCTTTCACATGCACTGAAGTATACCCGCAGCCTTCAAACACAAAAACAAAAAACAACAAAAGTCTGTTAAGAGCCAGGAGTGGTGGCATATATCTACTCAAGAGACTAAAGGACCTAGGAAAGTTTGAGGACAGCCTATATATAGTGAGTTTGAGGTCAGCAAGGCCTACATAGCAAGATCACATCTTTAAGAAAACAAAACAAATAAAAAGCCCTTCCAATACTTGGTCCCCAACTGAGTAGTTTTTAAATTAGCAGCTTGGAAAAAAATTACTAAGTAGTACATGATGGCAAAAAAAAAAAATAATAATTCAAATAGTACTAGAGAGGACATTAAAGTAAGCCCTTCTGACCCAGCACCCCAGAAGTACACACTGCCGCCGGTTCCCTCTGCACACAGCGGCCGTGGCCAGCAGACCATTTCTCTCGGCTAACAGCATATTTGAGCATCTCTCCAGACAGCACATGCAGATCCCTTAATATTTAAATAGCGGCCAAGCATCACTTTAAAAATACTTTGGGGGCCAGAAAGATGACTCAGCAGATAAAGTACTTGCTGTGTAAGCCTGAGGACCCGAGTTTAATCCTGGGAACCCACATAAAGGTAGAAGGAAAGACTGGATCCACAAAAATAATCTTCTAACAGCCACACCCACACCCCGTCTCCAATACTAACATATTGTATTTAATCGGCCCTTTATTGACAATTCTTTTCTGATTATAATTAACACTGACATGAACATCCTTAAGAAGCAAATATCTTACTGGTTTTCATCCATCAATCTGTGTTGGGCAAACTGCAACATGACTCACACTGGCTTCCACTTGGTATAATCATCCACTTTTTCTGAGTCCATGGAAACTCTGCCTATGATGAGCCTCTCCCTGTTACACAGCAAAGGGAAGATTCTCCCGGATGGACATGGCCCAAGCACATGAACGTTTAAAGAGCAGAGGCTTCCTCTAGCTAGCTGACTATAGAAGTCAGAGACTCATTCAAACTGGGCCAGAAGAAAACCAATGCCTACACTAGGAACTCCCTATGGGACCTGTATGTCAAAAACCTGAAAGTAGTCTTTAAAAACCAAGAGTGACCCCCAAGTTAGGAGCTAGCTGGAAAAGAAAAACTTAAACCCACAGTTTCAAGGACTCCAAACAACTACTGACCTCAGAGGAAGACTCTCACAGTCCTCACAATACCGTGATCTCAGCTGAGCAAAACTTACCAGGATCCAGACTTCTGACCCTGCTAAATGTGACATGATTCATATGTGAGCTCACTGAACTCCTGACAGTGCTTTAGCATCAGTATACAGTCTGCATGATAAATTCTGACAAGTCAAAATACTGAGCAAAGGGAATGCATACCTGCAATCTTCACAAATATTGCAAAATTGCTGTCTAAATACTTGACACCAATTCAAATACCTACCAAGAGTAAATCTAATTTGAAAACTTTCCTGGTCATTATGTGATGGTGTGTTTATTTCAGTAAGCTTCTGAGGCTGTTATGATCTGAAGATCCTTTATTTGCAACAGACTTTAGTGTCTAAGGAAATTTTTTTGTGTTCTTGTTTTTTGAGAGCGGGTCTCGTGTAGCCCAAACTGACCTTGAATTCACCATGTAGCCAAGGCTGGCCTTGAATTCCTAATCCTGTTTCCACCTCTCAAGTGCTGGGATTACAGGCATGACCACTAAATCTGGCTCACTATTTCTTTTCATAACTGGCCTGCCTCTCCTTGCAGGCTCTACTGGGAAGAAGGTTGCCATTAACCACCCCCATGTCCAACACAAGATGCTACTGGCAAGAAGACCCAATATGAACACATGGAGACCAATCTATCAATCAGTAAAGTGATGTGTGGGTACTGAATAAAGGAACTCATTCTCTGATAACAGTGTAGGGCTACCTAGTTTTTCTTCTCTGTTTCTTTTAAACAGGGTCTCACTCTATAGTCCGAGCTGGCTTCAAGCCTGTGGTGGTCCTTCTGCTTCAGCCTCCCAAGTACTGAGTTACGGGCGAGAGCCACCAAGCCTGGCTTCATCTTTTTATTTTGAAAGTATGATCTTAACTGAGCATGGCAGCACATGAGATACCTAAACATTCTCCAGAGATGTATACTTACATTCCTGTTTGAAGGTGAAGTACTCTGTAAGATGCCTGCATTCATGATTTCCTCGAAGCAGAAACAATGTTTTAGGATGGTTAATCTTTAAACTCCATAAATACAGCACACACTAGGAGACACAATTAAAGGATAAATGTTCTTCATGACCATGACAATACATAAAGACAATTTGACTACATCAAAATGATGTGCTATATGGTCTATCTCACTGTAAGCCCCCAGCTGAAAATGTACTCTTCTAGCTTTCACATGTTACCCTTAAATTTGGTAGAATAGCCTTCACGAAAATCTCTCCTAAGTATCTGAACACTGTGAACTCTGGGCAAAGTCACCGACATACATACTACAGTCCTAAAATCTGCATCACTGTTTTACGATGGAAAACACTAGGACCAAGAACAAGGCAAGATTCTTAACTGTCTGTCAGTGTTCAATGTTACAATAGAGGTGTTAGCCAATATAATTAGACAAATGAAATGAAGTAAAGGCTTCAGAATGGGTAAAGAGAAAATTTAAAGTATCATTATGTGTACATAATGTATACATAATGACATAATTGTATAACTGAAAAGAAAACAGAAAAATCAATACTAAAAGGAGCTTAAATAATAGAAGAATTTAGCAAAATAGGATATAAAATTGAATACATAAATGAACAAGCTTTTATATAAAAATTTGAAATAGGGTACCATGGTATAAAAATTTCATTTAAAGCCGGGCGGTGGTGGTGCATGCCTTGGCGCACACCTTTAATCCCAGCACTCAGGAGGCAGAGGCAGAGGGAGGCGGATCTCTGTGAGTTCAAGGTCAGCCTGGTCTACAGAGCAAGTTCTAGGATGGCCAGAGCCACACAGAGAAACCCTGTCTCGAAAAACTAAAAAAAAACTAAAAAAAAATTACATATAGAACAGCAACAAAAAGCTAGGGATATAGCTCAGTTGGTAGAGTGTCCACTTAGCATGCACAAGGTTCTGAGTTTGAATCCCAGCACCCATAAATAAAACATAATGTCCCAAACCCATAATACTAATACTTCAGAGGCTGAAGCAGAAAAATCTGTAAGGAACCAATAGTTCAAGGTCAACCTCGGCTACACAGTAAACAGAAGCAGCTTAGGCTATGTGACACACTGTCTCAAAACGACAACAACAAAAACCCCACAATGTCCTTAGTAGACACGGTAGCACAGGTCTGTCATCCCTGTACTCCAGCAAAGGATCATGAATTCAAGGCTAGGTTAGACTACATAAGGAGTTCTAGACCAGCCTGGTCACATAATAAAACTTAAGCTCATTAAAAATAATATAAAAAACTTGTGTGCCACAATATTTACCAGTATTTTATCACAGTCCAGAAACGGATCCACATTCACACGAATATCTGTATACAATAAAAGTGGCATCACAAATCACCAGGTGAAAGCTGTGTATGGTAGCTCATGCCTGGAGTCCCAGCACTGAGTGGGCTAAAGCAGGGGGACTGCCTTGAACTGGAGGCTAGCCAGTATATATAGCCAGTATATCAGCCAAGTATAAAATCTTGCCTCATAAAAACAAAAAATAAGACCATTGAAGTAATGATGAGCCTTTAAATAAACAGGTCTGGGGTCAGATGCCATTTCAAACAATGAAGTTAGCTCTAACGTCACATGGCACCCGACAGGTGACAAAGAACAGGTGATCTACGCACTGAAAAGAAGTCCTAGAAGGAGGCGTGGCTGTAGGAAAGAAATTGAATGACGAGATCCACAGGCAAGAAGACACAAACATGTTTCACTGTGTGAAAAGGAAGGGACACTGGGGCTTGAGGACGGCTCAGCAGTAAAAGCACTCAGTGCTCTTCCAGAGGACCTGGGCTCAGTTCCCAGCACCCACATGCTGATTCACAACCATCTAGAACTCCAGTTCCAGGGGATCTGGTGCCCTCTTCTGACTTCTAGGGTACCAGCCACATTCATGGTGCACACATATACATGCTGGTCAACACTAATATACATAAAATAAATAGATATAAAGAAAAGAAAAGAAATTGCATGGTAAAGACAATGCAGCAAAACCTGACAAAACTACATTATTTACTTAACTCTTGACCCATTTTTAAGTCACGCATTTCCACCAATATGAAAATATGTGAACATGCTACAACACTGTCACAGCAAAATATTGGCAATCACCTACATGAACATTTGTGCTCTCTCTCTCTCTCTCTCTCTCTCTCTCTCTCTCTCTCTCTCTCACACACACACACACACACACACACACACACACACACACACACACACACACACACACACACACACACATATACAGGCTAAGCAATACCATGACACTATAAAAAAGGAGAAGGACTGTTTTGTCTGTTACTGGTATCTCTTATCCATGTTACAGACTGATTATAAATTCCAAAATCTGAAACTTTGTGTCAACATGATACTCCAAAAGATTTGACTTTGGAGTATTTCAGATTTTACTTTTGGATGAGGGATGCTCCACTGGTGAAGTCTATGCAAATCAAATGCTTTAGTACCTGAAAACCTCTGCAAAAAGAAACAAGCATTTCAGACACAAGGACTCAAACTATACTATGATTCCTAACTGGGGTCTCTCTACCTGCCCTAGGCTCCAGCAGTCAGTTTACTATAAAACAGTCAGCGTAATTGTTCTGAGACACAAATATGTGCTACTCCTCTTAGAGTCCCCCAACCCATAAAAACACAATAGCAACTAAAATAATAACCCAGCAGCTTCATAACACATTTGGAATGAACGTTAACTCCCTGGCTAGGTTTGCAAGGTCTGCCGACACCTAACCTCTGTCTGTCCCTCTGCTACACCTCCTAATCCCCTTACTCATGGTTGTGCTCACTACCCTAGCCTTGTTACTACCTGGGCCGTTCCTGCCATTGAGCTTTCCCAGTGGCTATGCCCTCTGCGTAGACTGGACTCTCCACTTACCTGTGCTTGCTCTTGAAGGTCATTCCAGTTTCTAACCAAAGGTGCTGTCTCTGAAAGTCCTGCCCTGACTGATCCATCTACTAGTTCTTCCCATCTCCCTTTACCCTTTTACTCTGATTTCAGCTTCATGGATGGTAAACAAATAATATGCTCCTGCCCCTCAACAGAAAATCAAGAACTTTTAAGAATTTGATTTAAGGAAAAGTCAGACATGCTATTAGAGATATATCAAAGTGAGAGGACCGGTGGGTAAAAGAGCTTGCTGTGTAAGTCTGGTGACCTGAGTTCAATCCCAAGAACTTGCATGAAGGTAAAAGGACATAACCTCTACAAGATGGTCCTCTGTCCTCTACATGCACACTGTGGCATGCACACCCACCCACCTCACCCCCATACAGTAATAGTTTTTTTTTTTAATTAAAGGTATATTCACTAAGACACTAAGTTCAGCAATGTACAGAACCAAGTGGAAAATAAGCCTGTACCACTTTCAGTACAGTGATGCAAAATCCAATCAACTGGGCCTGAGAGAGAACTCAGTGGGTCAAGGAATCTGCTGCCTAACCCAACAACCTGAGCTCAATTCTTGGGACTCACGGAGTGGAGAGAACCGACTCCTACAAGTTGTCCTTTGACCTCTATAGGCATGCATGCAAGCACACACACACCAGGACATAGCTACAAAGCCATGTAGCATTCTCACAAAGGGTGTGGGGGGACAGATGTTTGGTGATGGTCTCAGCACTGTCACAGAGAAAGCAAGCCCCCTCCTGCTACTCATCATTCTGTCATTCACAAAAGATCTGCTTTTCACCCTTAGTCCCACTTCACAGTCCTCACAGTCATGAAATGGCTGCCTCAGGACACACGTCCACATTTGAAATGACAGGGTGGAATAGATGTCCAAAAGCTTTACCCTGCACCCACAGCACAGAGAAGGCAGACACAGAGGAAACAGGAGTTCACAAGCCACCTTGGCTTCACAGTGAATTCAAGGCCAGTCTGGGCTTTCAGAGATTCTGCAAACAAAGTTAAAGAAACCTCCAAGTTTTAACTTTTCTAGAGCCTTTTCATATAGAAAGGTGTCCGGAAGACAGACACGCAAACAGAAGCAAGAACGGTGCTAGAGAGCTGTCGACAGGAGAGTGAGCAGAAGGGGCCGATGCTTGTCCTTAGGCTGACCAAAGGGTCGGGAACTGGATCTGCCTTAATGATTCAGACCAATCAGAGTCGTCCCTGGCTTGGGATAAAAGCCTTCCTTCCTGAGTCTGAAATTCCCCTTGCAATCCTAGTCCTACTTTCTGGAACAAAACAGGGCTTTTGTTACTAAGGAAAGAGGAGGAAAAGGTGCTAAGCAACCGTCTATAAGCCTATTTACCCAACACTAAAGGAATGGTAAAAATAAATTATGGCATTTATGCCACTAATTATAAGCCTTTGTAGAAAAATTAGTGACAAAAATGCTTTTAATATGATGTTGAGTGGAAAAGATTACAAAAGGAATACCCGTGGTAGTCCTAATTTTCTTTTTAAAAATGCATACAAGGGGCTGGAAAGACGGCTCAGCAGTTAAGAGCACTTGCTTATCTGGCAGAGGACCCAGATTCAGTTCCAGCCTCCCCACAGTGGCTTAAAGCCACCTGTAACTCCAGTCCCTGGGGTCTGACTTCCTCTTCTGACTTCTGTGGGCATTTGCACACATATAATATACAGACATACATGCAGGTAAAACACTCATACTCATAAAATAAATAAATTAAATAAATAGGACTTAGAATATTAAAAAATACATATAAAAGATTGCAACAACCAACAAAAAGTTGAGGGCAAGGGAATAGCTCAGCAGTACAGTAGCTAAGTGTGGTGTGGGAGGGACTGGTTTCCTCTCCAGCTCCCGAAGAAAATGAGAAAGAAAATGACAACGGCTGGAGAGATGCTCAGCAGGTCAGAGTGCGAGCTGCTCTTCAGAGAACCTGAGTTCACTATCCAGCTCCCTCATCATGCAGCTCCACAGTGCCTGTAACTCTAGCTCCAAGGGAATCTGAAACCCTCTTCTGCCCCACAGGCACTTGTACACAAGTGGCATGTCTCCCCACCCCACCCCTCTCTCTCACACACAAATTAAAAATGTTTAAATAAAATTAAAAAATTAAAACATTTTAATTATGTGTACGTGCATCAGGGTATGGTATGTGCATGTAAGGTGTTGAAATTCTTGGAGTTGTTGTTACAGGCAGTTGAGGACCATCTGATACGGGTGCTCGGAACAGAACTCTGGTCCTCTGCAAGAACAGTACAAGCTCTTAACCACTAAGCCATTTTTTCAGCCCCCAAAGTAAAAATTTTAAAGATAATGTCCAAAAACTAAAAACCACATAGTGGTTTATGCTTATACTCCCTCTTAGCACTTGGGAGGTGGAGACAGGAACATCAGGAGTTCAAGGTTAGCCTTAGCTACATAACAAGTTTGGGGCTTTGGCTATATGAGATGCTATCTCAAAAAAACTGGGAGCGGGTGGTGGCTGGAGAGATGACTCAGCAGTTAAGAGCATTTATTGCTCTTGTAGAGGACCCGAGTGCAGTTTCCAGGACCCACATATGGAGGTTCACATTCTCCTACAACTCCAGTTCCAGGCATCTCATGCTGTCTTCTGACCTTCTTGGGCACCAGGCATGTACTTAAATACATTCAGGGAACATTTATACACATAAAATAAAAGTAAATAATATCTTAAAAAGAAAAAGAATTAAATCACCACTGTACCTAAAACTTTCAATTCATTTATGTTTTAAGTTATTAAAAAAAATTTCAGTTAAAAAAATCATCAAATATCAAAGTCAAATACAAACTACAATTTATTAATATTCATTCACTTAACAAACTGGGTGCCTATTATATATCAAGAGACTAGGCTAGCTCTTTAAGATTTATCTTTATTATTTTTAATTACGTGTGTATGTGCATGCCTTTGTGTAAGAATATGCACATGAGGGCAGGTGCCCAAAGAGGAGTTACTTGGATCCCTTGGAGCTGGAGTTACAGGCAGTTGTGAACTGCCTGATATGTGTGTTGAGAACCAAACTAGGGTCCTTGGCAAGAACAGTACATATGGGACTGGAGAGATGGCTCAGCGGTTAAGAGCACTGGCTGCTCTTCCAGAGGACCCAGGTTCAATTCCCAGCACCCACACTGCAGCTCACAAGTGTCTGTAACTTCAGTTCTGGGGATCTGACACCTTCACACCAATGCACATAAAATAAGTTAAATAAATATTAAAAAAAATAACAGTACATGCTTTAACCCACTAAACCATCTTACTAGCTTCCCAGGTAAGGTTTAAATATGAAAATTATTACTGCTAATTACAGGAACACTTCTATTATACAGAAAGATTTATTCAACAAGGAAACCTTTGGCAAACTCCTGCAGAGAATATGAATCTTATTCTTTCTGCGTGAAGATGGGGCTGTAACTCAGAAACTCATGTATGCTAGAAAAGTGTTCTACTGCTGAGTGACATCCTCCACCTGAAATTTAGTCTTATTTTATCTTTACAGCCTGTTAGAAAGTTGGTACTCAGGAAATTATTGATAAAGGAGGGGAAAAACATGTAACACAATTTCCTGAAAATGGTATATAGGTACAAAGCTCACTGTGGATTTTAAAATGTAATTGAGTAATTGTATCAATGAATTGAAACTATTTAAAAACCAGGAACTAGAGCCAGAGGAGAGCAATGTTCTAGCTATGGTGAGGCTGAAGCATAAATTCAAGACCAACCGAGCCTACACAGCAAGTTCCAGGACAGTCAAGGCTACAAAGAGAAACCATGTCTCTAAAGAAAGGAAGAAAAGAGCAGCTTAGGGAACATAAAGACACCTGCCTCCAAGATGAAACAAAGCCCAAGTGCTGAGTGGGAGAATTTAGGCTGGGTTTAATCCCCAGGACCAAAATATAAATAAAATTATAACTTTAAAAGTCTATTTTTAAATTATATAAGTGATAGTAATAAATAATTAAACGATATTTTGTCACACTTAAGATTTTATTTTTAATTATGCATCTATCTGTGTCTGTGTGCACATGAGATCAGGTGCCCATGGAGGCCAGAAATGTCTCATCTTTTCCAGAGCAAGAGTTAAAATGGTTGTGAGCCACAAGAAGATGTGGATACTGGGAACTGAACCCGGGTCCTTTGCAAAAGCAGTCTGTGTTCTTAACAGCTGAGCTATTTCTCCAGCCCCAATATTTATGTTTAATAAGCTGCTCCAGGGGATAGGGATGTAGCACAGTTGGTGGAGCATTTCCCTAGCATGCACAAAGTCCAGGGTTCCATCTTCAGCACTACATAAATATCAAGGAAGCATGACAAGGAGGATCAGAAGTTCAAAGTCATCCTCAGCTATATAGCAAGTTTGAGGCCAATCTAAGTCACATGCAACACTGCCTACATAAAAACAAAAACAGCAACAACAATACATTTCATTAAGTAAAACAATGATAAATTATTGAAAACATTCTGTATTCTTCTCTTCTGCCTCTTAAATCATCTCGTGCTAACAAACCCATAAAGAAATAAACCCAGTGTGCCTTTTAAACACCCACCCTTTTGGCCACTCCCTACTGAGATGATGTGCTGACCATGGGGAAAGCTTTCAATGACAAAGTCTAGAAGCATGACCTCCACTCACCCAGTACCTAGAGGACATCCATGAGTGCCACTGAGCAGCAGGACAAGGCACAGCAGTAAGGTGGACTTAGTGTCTAAATCTACAGCGTCAACCCTTGTCCTTCTCAATCTGACACTAAAGGAATTAGAGGCAGTAGCAGATAAAACTGAACTTTTCAGACTTAGAATGTCTACTCCCACCCTCTTTTGCAGACCTGAGAACTAAACTCAGGGCCTTGTGCATGCTAGGCAAGCACCATGTCACTAAATTGCATCCCTAGCTCCCTACACTGCCATTTAACTGAAGAGTAAAATAGAAATATTTTATTGTTCATTCTTCCTGGGACTTCAGAACTGACTCTTCTTTGAACACTGGGTAAGACAGATGAGTCACATTTAAGAAAAACCTTTCTCTACCAGGAGCAAACTAGTACAGTGAACTCTCGTGCTGTGAAGAGCACACAGCCTAAAGTCACTAGAACACTATAGAATTTGCCATCTCGTGGTTTTTCTGGGGCATATTACAAAATTGATGATGATGACTTCTTCAAAAAGGATCCCTTCCTTGTGGATGTAAACACAGGATACTAATGAAACATGAATGTGCTGTAACTGCATGGCACTTAAGCATGAATTAGGTCCCAAAGTAAGTTTATGCTTACACACAAAAGCATATATTTGTGTTTTTTTTTTTTTTTTTTTTTTTTTTTGGTTTTTCGAGACAGGGTTTCTCTGTGTAGCTTTGCGCCTCTCCTGGAACTCACTTGGTAGCCCAGGCTGGCCTCGAACTCACAGAGATCCGCCTGGCTCTGCCTCCCGAGTGCTGGGATTAAAGGCGTGCGCCACCACTGCCCGGCTTGTTTTTAATTCTACTCGTATTTCCATCATCTATTTCCTAAAATATATAAAGGAATTGTCAGTTTTTATTAGCTCCGCTTCATGTTTTGCCTTCTGGTGAATGTTACTGTCTGCCACGTGCAACAGGACCAGAATTCCCGCCTGTAATGAGCTCCCCGATGCCAAGTTCTCACAGGAAGTTCACCTAAGAGTTGGCTGCAGTCTTCTAGTTAAGATTAGCTAACCAGACACTGTTTAGAGTGAAAAGCTATGTCTGTCCCTTCTATATCGCCCAGACAGCATCTTCAACAAGGAAAACTTAGCAAATACTTATTTTCAAAACTAGCTTAATACAGCCTTCCATATGATAGGTTTTCTATAGGTTTAAAAAAAGATTGTTTTTAAAATAAAATAAGACATTTCTCTATTAGTAAAAGTCAAACGTAACAAGTGGACAAATTCTGCCAGTGTTCAGATCTTAATCTCATCTGTGAAGGAATGGAGAGCAGATCTTAGTAGAAGGTGACACGATAGGTCAGCAGAGCCAGGTTAATTTTACCTCTATACTGAAATAGCCTCTGTCCACATAGTCACCCAGAAAGAGGTAGCGAGTATTACTAGGTGATCCCCCAACTTCAAACAACTTCATCAGGTCAAAGAATTGTCCATGAATATCACCACACACTAGGGAAGAAAGACATGAGGTGAAAATTATGAATTAGAAGGAAAAGGACATTAGAGCAACAGGGTCCAAGTTTAACTTTTAATTCAATCACTTTGTCTTTTGATTGGACTTCTGTATAATTAGTCACTCAATCAGTACTAAATACCCAACCTAGAGATATTACAGTTAATAGTGTACTTAATTTTTAAGTGTGTGTGTGTGTATGTGTGTATCTGTCTGTCTGTGCATGGGTATGTATATGAGTGCAGGTGTCCACAAAAGCCAAAGGTGTGGGATTCTCCCTATAGCTGGAGTTACAATGGTTGTGAACCACACGCCAGACACTCAGAAGGAAAATCTGGTCCTCTGCAAGAGTAGTATGTGATCTTAACCACCAAGCTTGAGCCCCTTATGTTGTTTTTTAAGGAACAAAAGTCATTCTAGCCAACCTTGAGATTGCTTCAAAATTCCTAGAAATATTTATCACACTCATTTTTGTGGTCATTTCTCAAAATTAGTGCAAATCTAAGGGCCACCGTGCAAATGCATTTCATACCTGTGATTGGAGCATCCACTTCTATCATAGTCTTCTCTTGCCTCAGGATGGCAGCCCCATCATTGATTATCTTTAAGGCTACCTCCTCTTCCACCCGGCCTTCTTTTATCAAATGGTTTTTCAAAACATCTGATTTAGGTTTCCCATTCTCAAATACTTCCTTCAAAGTTAGCCGTTGGGTTGGAGGAAAGGGGACAGCTAAAAAGACAAAAAATAATGTAAAAATTTTAAAGGCACATATAACAATCACAAACATACTTTTAAAAATAAACTAGGCCAGGTGGCAGTGGTGCACGCCTTTAATCCCAGCACTCGGGAGGCAGAGCCAGGTGGATCTCTGTGAGTTCGAGGCCAGCCTGGTCTATAGAGCGAGATTCAGGACAGGCACCAAAACTACACAGAAAAACCCTGTCTTGAAAAACCAAGATAGATAGATAGATAGATAGATAGATAGATAGATAGATAGATAGATGAACCCAATAACTTCATAGTATTAAAATAATGTAAAAAACATTCTAAGACACTGTGTATCAGAATTGGTAATTCTAATTTTAAAACAGTCACAGTTCAAGTCATATCCCAAGTCTGTACATTTATGTCATACATGCATGCAATGCACACACGCACGCATGCATGCATAAAGAGAGAATATAAATGAATGGCTGCAACAAATATGTGTTTTAATAAAGTAGATGACTGAAGATGTAGCTGAGTTGGTGGAGTACTTCCCTTGAATGGACAAAGCCCTGGGTTCAATCCCCAGTATCACATAAAACAGGCCTGGTGGCTCCCATTTGCAATCCCATTACCTGGAATGTAGAGGCAATTGGAACAGAAGTTCGAGGTCATCCTCAGATATAAAGAGAGTTCAAAGCCAAACTAGGCAATATAGGACCTTATAGCCATTTAGTGCCCACTTTCAATGTTTGACCTAACATAACTTTGAACTATCAGGTAAAACCTTTGGGCTGCATTAATTTAGCAGGCTGCTAGCTTCCACCAACCCCAAAGCTAAGACTTTCATTCAGATAACATCTAAGACCTATAACTCTGTTGTAACCTGCTACCTTGATGCCTTGATTTTTGACTGTTTTCTTTTGCAACTATAAAAATCCACATAAGCTCTTCCACATGAAGACATTATTCAGAGTGTAAAGGTTAATCTTGTCAATTTGACGAGACTTAAAATCACAAAGAAGACAGACCTCGCATTGTATCTGTGAAGGTGCTTGTAGAGAAGGCAGTGGCACGCTCCAACAGGAAACCCAGGATAAAGTGGCCCAAGGGGCCGGGCGGTGGTGGCGCACGCCTTTAATCCCAGCACTCGGGAGGCAGAGCCAGGCGGATCTCTGTGAGTTCGAGGCCAGCCTGGGCTACCAAGTGAGTTCCAGGAAAGGCGCAAAGCTACACAGAGAAACCCTGTCTCGAAAAACCAAAAAAAAAAAAAAAAAGTGGCCCAAGGGAAAGGCAGTCTGCACCTGCCTTGCCCACCGTCATGTCTTCCTGAGCAGAGCATCTATTGCTACTGTGGCCACCAGAGTCTAGTGTCCTCAGCTTCCCAGCACTGTCTCTTCCATGGATACTGCTAAGGCATCTAGCTTCATGGACTGAGCAGCTACTGAGTTCCCAGATGACCACCACTGGCCCCTATTACATAAGTCAACCTAACAGATCTCCTTTTATAATATATATGCCTATTTTATTGGCTTTGTTCTTCTATAAAATCCTGACTATATGAAAATTGGTACTGAGAAGTGGGGCTATTACTATGACTACTTGGCCATGGGGTTCTTAGACCTCAGAAGTGGTTTGCAAGAGGAATTTAGAAGAGTTTGGAGCCATAAGCTACAGAGACCCTAGAGTGCTGTATGCTGAGCTTTAATATGGAACATGGAAAACCAGAATATTGATAAAAATGTAGCCAGTAATATCTCAACTCTTGAGTTCTCAAAGAGAAACAAGGACTTGACTAAGAACTGGCACAGGGCTAGAGGTCATTCACAATACATTCTGAAGGGGAAAAAAATCTGGGTGCTTTCATCCTGTGTCCTGAAAACTTTGAGTGAGGATGAATTAAAAGGTAATATACTGGGGCTAGATAGATGTCTCAGCAGTTAAGAACACCTGCTGCTTCTTGCAGAGGACCTGGGTTCAATTCCCAGCATCCACATGGTAGATTACAACCATCTATAACTCCAGGAAGGATCTGATGCCTTCATCTGACCACCAAGGGCACCAGGCATGCATGTGAACATATAAACATGAAGGTGAAATGCCTATACACACAAGATAATAGGAAATAAATAGATTTTTTTTAAAAGGCAATATACTAAGAATTTTCTAGTAGAGGATATTCCAAGACAGTTTAACATCTAGGCTATGGCATGGTTACTGCTTACTATTCTTAGATCTACAGTGAGAGCAGAAACATAAAAAAATGCACTGTCTGCTGAGGAAGGAGCATGGGCATGTTTAAAGTTGCAGACAAGGCAGTGCACACAATGCAGCTGTAATTACTGTAAGAGATTAGCATCACGAAAGAGGAACCTTATTTACAGTTTGCACTGGGACAACAGGAAAGATACTCAACAGCCCAGCTTATAAAAATAGAAAATCTTTTGAAAGAAGAGGCTGAACTAGGACAGCAGCTGAAGGGGTTCCCTGCTAAAAACAACCACCTAGAGAAGTGTTTCCCAGTTCAGCCACAAAGGGCACCGAGTCTTTGACAGCTGCAGCAGGAGGAGGAGGCCAAACCGAGGCCAGAGCCGCTGCAGAACACAGGAGCACTGTCCATCCACGGGGAGTGAGGAGATGGTGGAGGCTTACACCCAAGGTCAGAAAGCTCCCATCCCTGGCCTCTCTCTCTCTCTCTGCTCCCCGACTGGGCACGAGGGGACCAGCTGCCAGCACCTCTGCCACAGCTCCTGCTGCCACATCTTCCCTGCTGTGGCACACTACATCCTCCAACCGGGAGCCAAAATAAATCCTTCCTTCTCAATGAGAAAATAATACAGAAGCAATCTGGATCTTTATTCCTGGGCCATGATCACTCACTCATATTTGGCTCAGAATCAACTATCTCTTATTTCCTTTGAGGTGAGAAATGGGTTTTATATTAACAGTGGGCTAATGCAGAAAATAATAACAATAATAATAATAATGTAAAGGGGCTCTATTTAAATGAAAAATGAAATGCAAAATTTTTATAGGAGTTTAGGACAAAGGCCCTGACTTGAAGGTTTACAACAAAGTAGGTCTGGCCACCTGTCCAAAAATGTCAACTTGAGACAGATTAGCGGTGAAAGGCAGGAAAGAGCTCCATTCCGTGGGGCCACATTAGGAAGGGGCTTATAGAAATAAGGAGGGGGACCCAGTATAGCTGAGTCTTTGCACAGGCAATCTTGGTCAGGGTGGTCTGCTTGGTCATTATCTTGGTCTATCCTACAAGGTTCCGCTGGCTACAAGGAGGTCTTTACTGCTTGAGGAGGGCAATAGAGTTCTCACTGAGAGATCATTCTTACATAAGAGAGCAGCCTCAGTTCCCTTCATGGGGTAACTGCTCCCACTTAGTGGGGTAATGTCATAACAGGTGATCTGCCTATAAAATTCTGGAATTTAAAAAAAAAAGTATCTTGAACGCTTGTGTCTTCAGTCTTGTATTTTATAGAGAGGTTAGGTAAAATTAAGGCTAATGAATTTTATATTAGTAGCTTTTAGATATACACTCCTTAAGTAATTAGTATGTCTATGTGCAGAGCTGAGCAGGAATCTGACCTGAAGTTTAAGAAAACAAGAGACATACCAAATGAAGTCAGAGATGCCAACACTGTGTTCTGGCTTTAGTTACCAACTGTGCACCTACAAGTGAAGGGTTGGTGCTTTTTAGCAAAGCCATTCTTTTAAGTCCCTATATGATCATAAAAGCTGTTAAGAGTCAAGAAACTCAACACTGACCCAAAAGGCTTGGTGGAGCATGTGTGGGGCCCTGGGGTTTGAGTTTCAACATAAAGCTAAAAAGAGCCAGAGTTGGGCTGGAGAGTTGGCTTAGTGGTTAAGAGCACTGGTTGCTCTTCCAGAGGTCCTGAGTTCAATTCCCAGCTACCACATGGTGGCTCAGAACCGTCTATAATGAGATCTGGTGTACTCTTTGGGCATGCAGACATACATGGAGGCAGAACACTGTATACATAATAAATAAATCTTAAAAAAAAAAAAAAAAAGAACCAGAGTCAGGGTTGGAGAAAATAGGTTCAGGGAGTACTTAGATTGAATGCAGCAGAGAGGGGCTGGCATTTCTAACACTGTGTGCTCTGGACAACCTGCAGTTCTTTTAGTTGTTCAAAATCAAACTGGTCTAAAGAGGAAGGTCTTATGAAATCTGAAGCCATGATTTTCAAAGTTATATAATTAGGGCGATCTCCTGAAGAAGTTTCCACTAAGAACATACACACATTACATGCAGACAGCTCTGAGCTGAAGCACGGCTGTATGGATAAACTTGTTAGTTAAACGCATTCCAGCTATCATATATCAGGTCACCTTGCACCCTCCTCTTTTCACTTGTTTGTTGTGGATTTTGGCAGTGCTGGGGATCAATCTAAGGCCTTGCTCCTGCTAGCTACATTCCCCAGACCTACATTTGTTGTTGTTGTTGTTGTTCTTAATCATACCCGCCCCCCCCAGACAGGATTTCTCTGTGTTGTTTTGGTGCCTGTCCTGGATCTCGCCCTGTAGACCAGGCTGGCCTCGAATTCACAGAGATCCGCCTGGTTCTGCCTCCCGAGTGCTGGGATAAAAGGTGTTAAAGGCGTGCGCCACCACCGCCCGGCGTTCTTAATCATCTTTATTAACATGTATATACACTTTGAAATTGGTTTTAACAAAACTGACTACAAAGGAATTAAAGTTTCCTTCCTTTTGAAAATAGATATTTTTCTTTATGAAAAGTGTGTATCATAATTTATCTAAACATTTTCTTACCATTGGGTAGACTATTTAAATTTTTTTACTTATTGTTACAGATTTATATTGCTATGAACATCCTTGGTTTGTTGTTGCTTTTGAAACAGCACCTCTCTCTGTAGTCCAGACCAGCCTTGATGTCTAGACAATCCTGTCTGAGTGTCCCAAGAGCTTGAGATCTGAGCCTGGCCCACCACACCCTGCTAACTTCCTTGCATATTTCTTTCCCAAAATCTTTGTTACCCTTTGATGGATATCTAGAAGCCAAATATATCAATTATCTAACGCAACCTAATAAAATGTTCCCCAACACAGTGACTTAAAACAACAACCCCTTATTGTCTCTCGTAGACTATGGACTGTGAATTCAGGAAACAGCAGGACTGCCTGTCTCTCAGCAGGGCATTAGTTGGCCCAAGGCTAGAATCACCTGCATGCTGCTCGCTCACTCATCCACTATGCTTGTCAGCTGAAGCTCAGTTCAGGGTTTTGATGAGAATACCTGCATGTGGCCTTTCACCTGACTGAGTTCCAAGGACAAGCATCCAGAAAGAGCATGCCAGAAGGAAGCTGCGTCCGTCACACCATAGCCTCATATGCCACAACACATCATTCCCAACTCAGACTGTTCCAGCATTCTCAAACCCACCCAGGTTCAGGGGAAGAAAAGTAGATTCCACCTACAGATGGACAGTGGGACAATTCTATGAAAGCCTGAGGTCAGGGCCAGTGCTAAGACTGTTTCCTGGAAGTAAAAGGACTGGGGCTGTGGTTCAGTGGTAGATGAAGCCCTGGGTTCAATCCCCAGTACTGCCTACCCCTACTCCCAAAGGAGAAAAAACTACAGGCCCTTGGCTAATACAGGCCCTTGGCCAATCCTTGAAGTAAAAATTTTCTTTTCATAGCCTTTCAATAATTATGAATACTTACTTTTGGGTTTGGTTGTGTTTGTTTGTTTGGTATTTATTGTTTTTTTTTAAGTTGGGGGTGTGGTGGTATTGTGTTCCTCTAACAATTCTTGCTACAAGGGGGTCTCATGATATCATAGCCTTGGATAGCCTGAAACTCAATACACAGGCCAGGCTGGCTTCAACCCTGCTTTGATTCTCTTGTCTGCCTGCACAGTGCAGGGATTACCGGCATGCCCAGTTTACAGCTTACACCGTTCTGCTACAAGTGGTGGACCAGACTGATGCACAGTCCTGAAGCATGCTAAGTATGAAGTATGAGCTCTACCATGAGGTGCACCCCAACCCCACACATACACAAGAAACTAACACTGGCTGCCTTCTTTAAATTAAAACCACAACTTGTACTACATGATGACTCATAGAACAGATAAAGTAAGAACACCAAACCAAAATGTGCATCACAGATTATCAAGACCCAAGTAGAGCCTTCAGATCCATGTCCCAAGATAAGAAAGAATAAGTCAAAGGCAGCTGCAGCCACTAGACTCATCCTGACACTGGAGCTTTGCAACTTCCAGCAACTCTCTAGTTTACACTTTCACTAGTTCTTGCCCAGACTGCAAGCTTCGACCTAAAACCTGACAGTTGCTTCTACTGCAGCAGCAGTATGTGAGGAGTGCCTGTCCTGTCACCTGAGGAGTGCCTGCCCCCGACAGCCTCCCTTTCTCAGAGAATCAGTCTCCTCTGGATCTCTCTGTTTGTTGACATGTGAAATAAACCTAACCCCCCTCGCCTTTTCTAAGAGTTTGATAGAAAAACAACAGGGCAGTCGGACTGTCAACCTCTTGTCTAGTTTGCTCTCTTCCCTGTGGTTCACGAGTCTAGACTGTCGTAGGCCCCACAGCTTCCTTTATTGTTGGCACTGTCAAGACCTTTGGCCCTGCCCGTCACCAAATACAGAATAGTTATTCAGATACTTGTAAAGGTAACCGATGCAAATCAAATTTTCAAAGATTCCTGGTGATAGCTGGCTCAGCAGGTAAAGGTGCTTGATGGACAAGCCTGGTGAGCTGAGAGCTATCTCAGGAACACTCAAGCCTGGTGAGCTGAGAGCTATCTCAGGAACACTCAAGCCTGGTGAGCTGAGAGCTATCTCAGGAACACTCAAGCCTGGTGAGCTGAGAGCTATCTCAGGAACACTCAAGCCTGGTGAGCTGAGAGCTATCTCAGGAACACTCAAGCCTGGTGAGCTGAGAGCTATCTCAGGAACACTCAAGCCTGGTGAGCTGAGAGCTATCTCAGGAACACTCAAGCCTGGTGAGCTGAGAGCTATCTCAGGAACACACTTAACAGTGGAAGAAGAGCACTGCCTGCACAAAGTTTGGACCTCCACACACATCATGCACACACACATATAAATAATATTATTTTTTTTACTAGTTTTTTAATTGCTTGGCTATCAAAAGAAGCTGTCCCTAAACAAAACAAGCAGATGAATAAATGAAAAGGAAGCTCCAACTGATTATGGGGTATATGGAAGATTATTTCAAACTAAATACGAGTTCTTGTCTGAGTCTCTGTCTGGGACACCCCATGTGTCATCTCCAGAACCTTAAATGGTGCTGTGCTGTCTCTGTCACCCAGACAACAGAACGAGTCGTTATACAGGAAATGGGCCACCGCTTGAGGTCACAATCTAAATCATGAAAGGCTTGATCATTTACAACCTATCAAGAAAGGGTACAGCTCTCAATGGTAAATGCCTGGTTTGACTAAAGAATAATCAGAAGTAGAGACAGAGAAAGAAAATAGAAGCCACAGACGGCATGAAATGCTCAGGACAGAGAACCTGAACTAAAGTAAACCCCACTGTGTATCACAGGCCACCCGAGCTCAAGCCCTCCTCTGCAGCCTCAGACCCTTAGACCTCTCCACCTTCCTGACGCTGAGACTCTTTAATACGGTCCCTCATGTGTGGTGACCCCAATCATAAAATTATTTTTGTTGTTACTTCACAACTATAGTTTTGCTACTGTTATGAATCATAATGCAAATATCTGATATGCAGATATCTGCTATGTGACCCCTGTGAAAGGGCTGTGACCCACAGGTTGAAAACCACTGTCCTAGACACTCAAGACCCTACTCTACAAACTGATCTGCAACTTCGAGGGAGCTCATGCAGACTAAAGGCAAATCCACTCAAATTAGATTGTAATCACCCCCTGACCAGACTGCTAACTTTACTTCAACTCCTTTAAACCTTTTACAGACTTTCTGACTTCTCTTTTCAGGGGATGACATTACTTTCCACAATAAGCTAAATAAATAAAGGTGGTTTTTCACCCCTGGTGTTCTACAGTGGTGGGCTTTACACTTTAAGGAAGCCACTGATAAGACGGATAAGAAGAATTTTTACAAAATACCTTTTAAAATTATTTAACAATATAGTTATTAATAAATCAAAAATAAATGACTTTAGACTTGTATTTCATTCCATTATAAGTGAATCAATCAACAGCAATCCTAGTAATATTCAATCTAGTTGGAATTCACCTAATATTCAATCTAGTTGGAATCTGAGTATTGCTGGATGTCGGAAGATAAGAAATTCACTGTTTCTGTAAGACTAGAAAATTATCAAGTAGTTCGAGGTGGTAATGAGTTTGAGATTTTGAACTTATTGAAAGCAAACCACAGGTCTAGTGAGACAGTTCAGTACCTTCCAAGCACAAGGTCTCAAGCCCAGTACTTAGAACCCACACAGAAAAGGTTGGCACACATCATCCCAGTACAGGGGGGCAGTCAGGTGGACCCCTGGGGCATACTACCCAGCAGCACAGCCTGCTTGGTGAGCTCAAGGCCACTGAGGGAGTCTGTCTCAGGAAGGAAAACCAAGGCTTCGTGTGGCGGTGCCTTGATTTCAAGTGTTGGCATTAAAGCTGTGTGCCACTACTGTCCGGCTGTTTCTCTCCTAGACTGAGTCAATCTCATTCCAGGGCGGCTTGAAACTCACAGAGATCCAGACAGATCTCTGCCTTGCAAGTACTAGGGTTAAAGGTGTGTGCCACCACTGCCTGGCCTCTATGTTTAATCTAGTAGCTTGTTCTGTTCTCTGCTGTCAGGCAAATTTTATTAGGGTACACAATATATCACTGTGTGTGTGTGTGTGTGTGTGTGTGTGTGTGTGTGTGTGTGTGTGTTAACAGTCCTATTTTTACTTTTTACTTTGAGATAGAGTCTAAGTTCCCCAGGTTGTCCTTGTATCAGAGCATTATGCCATGGGCAGGAATGAAAAATAACCTGAGAGATCAGTCAGGTCTAAGTGTAAACAACAACTATATAGGCAGAAAAGGACAAATAGTTCAGATGCAAGATGTGAAGTAACAGGGAAGTGGTGGTATGTTATAAACCTGAGTCCAATCCAATTCTTACAGACACTAAAAATAAGTCCAGGACTTCAACTATTATTAAATTATTTTCAACATTACTTTGCACCTGAGTTACACTAAAAAACTGTAAGAAACTTGTAGCTCTAGTTTAAAAGAGAGCCAAGATAAAACTAATAAACCATTGCATTTACCTTTCTGGTGTCAATTTCAGTATGTGAAACAGGACATAAACTCACTGAACACTTCGCTGTAATAATGGGGCATTTTATTCTTCTGTCATTTACTTCCAGATGAAGATTGCTGACCTCCTTAATTTTATTTAACAGCAACAGACTTGATCAGGCATGGAAGCTCACCCTTGTAAGCCCAGCACTGGGGAGTGGGCGTGGTAAGGATCAGTTCAAGAGCCTCAGCTACTTAGCTACTTTCAGGCTGCCCTGAGTTACGTGAGACTCTTTCTCAAAACAAACTAGCAAAAACACAGCAAGCTTAGAGAAATAAACCCACTGGCCACGACTAACATCATCTTCCTTACTAATGAGAGCTAGGAAAGATGTGTGTGTGGGTCACACTCCATTTCTTTTTTTTTTTTTTTTTTTTTTTTTTTGGTTTTTCGAGACAGGGTTTCTCTGTGTAGCTTTGCGCCTCTCCTGGAACTCACTTGGTAGCCCAGGCTGGCCTCAAACTCACAGAGATCCGCCTGGCTCTGCCTCCCGAGTGCTGGGATTAAAGGCGTGCGCCACCACCGCCCGGCTTTCCATTTCTTTATGAAGCTTCGACATCACACTTTCATCTCCTACAATTCAAGTCCAGTCATCCAGTATCATCCTTTGAGTACACATTACTAACACAAACACTCAATACCTAATAAATCTATGTTTCTATTTCCAGCCTAGAATTCTGGGTAATAATGATATTTGTAAAAGTGAAGTTCTGGGGGCTGGAGAGATGGCTCAGAGGTTAAGAACACTGGCTGTTCTTCCAGAGGTCCTGAGTTCAATTCTCAGCACCCACATGGTGGCTCACAACCATCTATAATGAGATCTGGCTCCCTCTTCTGGCCTGCAGGGACACATGCAGGCAGAACACTGTATACATAATAAATAAATAAATCTTTTTTTAAAAAAAGTGAAGTTCTGGAATCTTTGGTAGACAATGAGCTAGAAGGATTTTCAAAGTAAAATCTAAAATGACAAGGGAAAAAAAACACTAGGGGAATATTACATTATTGTTAAATAATTACATATTTATCTACTACTATCTCACTGTGTGGTGGCATGTGGCATATGTAAGATTAACACAGGAGTCTCCCATGAAGAACCTTATATTCTAGTTAAGTAGGATAAAACAATTCACATAAAACAAGATAGAAAAGACCATATACGGCTGGGCAGTGGAGGCGCACGCCTTTAATCCTAGCACGTGGGAGGCAGAGGCAGGAGGATCTCTGTGGTCTCAGGTCAGCCTGGTCTACACAGCAAGTTCTAGGACAGCCAGTGCTACCCAAAGAAACCCTGTCTCGAAAAACCAAAAAAAAAAAAAAAAAGGAAAATACCATGTATGATAGCACATGCCTATAATCTTGGCACTTGGGAAGCAGAGGCAAGAGGCAGAGGCAGGAGGATCACCTCAAGTTTGAAGCCAACCTGGCCTATGTAGCAAGTTCAAAGCCAACTACCTACCGAAGAGTCTACCTGAAAACAAACAAAACAAAAGAAGATATAACCACAAACGTGACGTTCACAAGAGCAGAAGACCACACACTGGGCCTCTCAGCACAGTGGCTAATGCCACCGCTTGTCAGCCAGGACAGACTGTAAGCACGGGAAATTATATAGTAAGGAAAGAACTAATGATGGCGGCAGGAACTTGAGCTTTAGGGAGCACCAGATTCATTTATGATAGTAAGAGAAGATCTGTTTAGCTGTCCTTCAACTCTTACACAAAAATAAAAAATAAGATATACTAAAGGGGAGAAAAGAAAAAATTCCAGACACATATGTAATACATTGTATATATGGAGACTTTAAATTTTTTTAGATTTATATTATTTTTCATGTATGGTGAATGTTTTGCCTGCAGGTATGCATATGTACTATGGGTGTCCCTGGTGCCTACATAGGTCAGAAGAGGGAGTTGGATCCTCTGAAACTGAAATTATGAATGGCCATAAGTCACCATGTGGGTGCTGGGAATCAAACTTGGATCCTCTGTATAAAGTGGTACAGCAAATAATATAAATACCACATGCCAACTGTGGAAATATAAAATATTCAACTTTTCCATACCCATTTCAAAGTTTTAATTTAAATATTAATTTATTTATTTTTGATTTTTTTTTTACTTTTTTTTTTTTTTTTTTTTTTTTTTTTTTGGTTTTTCGAGACAGGGTTTCTCTGTGTAGCTTTGCGCCTTTCCTGGGACTCACTTGGTAGCCCAGGCTGGCCTCGAACTCACAGAGATCCGCCTGGCTCTGCCTCCCGAGTACTGGGATTAAAGGCGTGCGCCACCACCGCCCGGCTATTTTTGATTTTTTGAGACAGAGTTTCTCTATGTAGTCCTGGTTTAATTTCATTTTTAATTATGTATATGTGGGGGGTGTGTATGAGTGCACCAGACATCCTGGAAGTGGAGTTATAGGCGGTTGTAAACTGCCTAATATAAGTGCTGGGAATTGAGCTGGGTCCTCAGGAGGAGCAGCCAGTGCTTTTAACCACTGAGCCACCTCTCCAGTCCCCATTTCAATGAATTAAAAAGAAACAAACAAACAAACCAGAATGCATCTTTGACTACTCTTCCTTTGTCCCTACAGGTTAAATAGTACCTTAAAGTGGTATATTCTTCTCATGTGTATATAACTTTTCTAATGTGTATTTTAATTTTTTACACAAACATCTTTTTATCTAAATCGTACTATACTGTGCATCCTTTTGCAACTTACACTTTTAGACTAACCAGGGCTTTCAAGACTTCTCTGGAATGGGGCCAAGGCACCCTTGTTTCTCATCATGGCTTTTACTAACTCCACAGGAAACCTAGCTTTTAACCACCTGTCGGTTTCTGTTATATTACTTTACAGCACTTCCAATTCAGAAGCAAAATCTTAATCAAACCAGACTTACAAATGACTCAAACTATAAAACTGAATTTTTGGTGGGAAAAGTTACTGGTGTTGCTGTAAAGGAGAAATATTATAAGAAGTTTTATGTTGCTGGTACTGTTGAATAGCATTTTATTATTTTACATATGTAAATGCTAGGCAAATCGTCAGCCACTGAGCTAGGCTCCCAGCCCACTGATCCGAGTCTTGATTGTGGTGGTCTGTAGGCAAGATCACAGAAGTAAGCAAGGCATATAGTGCATAGACACACACATAAACACACACATATGCACACATGCACACACACACACACACACACACACACACACACACACACACAAATAGCAGGGAGTCATAAGAATAACTACCTCTGGATTTATGCAATGCCACTCTGTTGTTTAGGGTATAGGACTGTGGTGGTATGTAAAGTTGACACTATGGCAAAGGGGGACTTAGAAGAAGGGTCTGGGGGGGTACTTCTGTACATTTTCTTGTAACATTTGTGTATAATTATCAAAGTGAAAATTAAATTTAAAACTAAGTTTTTAAACTAAAGTACACGGGAAAAAATCTGCAACCTCCTTGTCATCAAATTCAAGCTGTGTTGCTATAATATATATCTAGCATCTAAACAGTGTAAGTAGTATAAGCAAATAAAAATAAAACCGAATGAGACCTGCATCAATGAGCAAAGGCCATACTGGAGATGACCACTTTAATCCTAAGGTACAAAGATAGATCTGAAAAGCTACGGGCCTATAGGTGGCTATTTTTAGATTACTGTATGTTCTTACCCTCGTGGGACAGGAGGATTTACCTAAATAGCTATCTCTGTTCACCACAAACAACTCTGCTTCATCTCTATTTTAAGCCAGCAAACCTGCCCTACATTTGCATGCTTGTTTCCTAATCTGCTCACCTGTCTTTCCAATCATGAACTATTCACTACTGAGGAGGTTGGATTAAATACTGAAAATCATATGTTCTTTTTAGATTCTTACATAACTTACTGGGACAAGAAATTTACTTCAGTGACCTGAGAGGAGCTCTTGGAGACCATTCCCTCTGTTCTGATGCTCACAGAATTCACTGTCAAAAAACAGCTAAGAAGTAGCCCTTCTATTGCTAATAATCAGTGACAGTCAACAGAAACAGTAACTTTTTTCTAGAAGGCATAGGAGAATTTTACGCACTTAGGCGGCTAAGACAGGAAGATAATACATTTGAGGCCAGCCTGGGTAACTTAATGAGATGCTATCTCAAAAAGAAATAAAAATCAAAGGAGGGACTAGAGAGATGGCTCAGGAGTTAAGAATGCATATCGCTCTTGCAGAGGACCCAAGTTCCAGTCCCAGCACCTACACTCTGAGTGGCTTACAACCATTAATAATTCCAGCTCCAGGGATCCATTACCCTCTCTGAACTTCACTGGCACACTCACTTACTCACCCACCCTCCCTCCCTCTCTCTCTCTCTCTCTCTCTCTCTCTCTCTCTCTCTCTCTCTCTCTCTCTCTCTCTCTCTCTCTCTCTCTCTCTCACACACACACACACACACACACACACACACACACACACTTAAAAATAAAACAAATCTTTAAAAAGGAAGGCTCCATTGATTGTTACAGAATAGTAAGTAGATGTAGTTATTTGGATAAGGTGTTTGATTTTCTAAGAACTGGGGTTGCTGGGAGTAATCTCCCATCTTTGTAACGCCTGTAGACACCTCTAGCACTTGAAAGGCAGAGGAGGCAGAAGGCAAGAGGATATCAAGTTCAAGGCCAGCCTGAGATGCATAGTAAGATCTTGTTTCAAAAAGCCAAAGACAGAAGTCGGCAAGATGGCTCAGCAGGTAAAGGCTCTAGCTGCCAAGCCTGACCACGTGAGGTCCACCCTAGTAATCCACACGGTAGGAGAGAACCAATTCCTGTAAGATGTCCTCTGACCTCCAAAAGCATGGCCCAGCCTTACTGTGTGCACCCCACCACCACCACTAGCAAATAAATACACAACTGTAACACTGTGAATTTATTTCAGTCACCCAGATATGCAACATCAAAAGATCCCTCCTTTCTGTCTCAAACTCTGCACCCTCTGGTCAACAGCTCTACAGTGATGCCATGTTTTCCATAACAGTGTAGGATAGTCAAAATAACCAACTAGGGGGTTGGGGACAGCTCAGTCAATAAAGTGCTTTGCTTTGAAAATCTCAATTTGATCCCCAGAATTCATGTAAAAAGTCTGTGTACAACTGGTAATCCCAGCACTAGGGAAGATCTCTAGAGCTTGCTGACCAAGCCAGTCTAGCTTAAGGAGAGACCTTGTCTCAAAGGTTGGTGAGACTTCTTTCTCAGGATACCTGAGATTTTTCTCTGGCCTCCACACACATGAACTTCCACATAAAACAACACAATAATAATAATAATAATAATAATAATAAAATATTAAAATAATTACTTTATGCCGATCAGTGGTGGCCTACACCTTAATGCCAGCGCTCAGGAGGCAGAGGCAGGCATGAGCTCCAGGCCAGCCTGGTCTACAAAGCGAGTTCCAGGACAGCCAGAGCAGTTACACAGAAAAAACCGTATTTCAAAAAACAAACAAACAAAATTAATAACAATAACAATTTTATAGTAGCCTAGAGTGGCCAAGTCCACCTTTATTATGCCAAACCACCTCACTTTACTTTTAAACTTTTAAACAAAGCCTAGCCATCCATAGAAAAATGCAAATTAAGTCTCATCTTTTTAGCCACCCATCATAACCAAAGTTTAAAAGATTATCAGTTTACAGAGTGTGGGAGCAAACCTTTCACACCAGATGTGGTCTAGTTTAGTCATCCACTTTTTCACAAGCATTAGTCACAGGCAGTTCCGTGGTCCTAATGTTCTGTTACATTTTGGGGAGGCTATTAAGTGCTATACTCTGTGAGTACATTCCAAGCAGTGTTTAAGCTTCTAAATATAACGAAAAATGTGTGCAACATAGTAAGAATTCATCAATACTTGTTTATGAATAGACAGATTTCCAAAATCCTACGTATACTACGAGAAAGACACTTTACCATTCTTCTCATTTTAAGTTTAAATCCTTGCGAAGTGAAGGAGAATAAGGCTGGAAAACACAACATATGACTCTCTTTATTTCATATGCCAGTTTACACAGAATGGGTTCCCTGTCAAATGTCATCAAGATTTACAGTTAACACCCACTTCTGTGTTGGGGCCTCAAACATGCTAAGCAAGCTCTATCAGTGAACTACACCCCCAGCCAAAGAGTAACTTAATGAGTAACTGCTAGCATTTATTTACTAAGTGCCTCCAATGGGAACTGTGCTAAGCACTTCACATACACTATTCTTTGAAGTCTGAGGTCAGTGCTGGCTCCTATTTTAAATCTACAGCAAGCAACAGTAAAGAAGAAAAGTCACACAGGCTGTAGTGAGCAGAGCATATTCTCTTTCCTATACTGTTATCCAAAACATCAGATTCTTATAGTTGCACTTAAACATTTCCTAGAGACCCAGCCATGAGCTAGACACTGTATTCCGCTGTAAGGAGTACAATTATTGCCCTGAAAAAAAGTTTACTGTGAAATATTTGGGAAGGGGGAGTGGTACTCAACAATGGACCCAGGGTTACATGCGTACTAGGCAAGTGCTCTACCACTGAACTACAGTGTCTACATCCAGCATGAAAACACTCCCAAATGTTTGTAAAACTGGAGCTGGAGAGAAGCCTGGTGGTTAAGAGCACTTGTTGCTATTGATGAGGACCTGGGTTCAGTTCCCAGCACCCACAAAGTGGCCCACAATGATCTATGACTCCAGTTCCAAGGGATCCAACACCCTCTTCTGGGCACACATGGTGCACATACATACATGTAGACAAATGCTCATACTCATAAAATACAAAGAAATAAATCTCTTTCAAGAGTTTGTGGAGCAGTAGAGTATTGGTGGGAGTTCATAGAAAATAATAGCTGGCAACAATGGCGGCGGCGGTGGTGGTGGCGGCGGTGGCGGCGGCGGCGATGGTGGTGGTAAAAGCAGCATCTGCTATGCACATAGAACTTATGTGTGCCTGCCACTGCACTTTGGAGAGTATTAATCTTTCCAATTACCTTGTAAGTTTTTCATTATCCCTCTTCTAGACAAGCAAACTGCCCAACTGGTTTGTTCGTGGCCATGCAGCCACCTACTAAAAGGAAGAATTTGAATCCAGGTAAATCTGACTTTGGAGCCATGATCTAAAGCCATTTTATTTATTTATTTATTCATTCATTCATTCATTCATTCATTCATTCATTTATTTATTTATTTGAGACAGGGTTTCCCTGTGTAGCCCTGACTGTCCTGGAACTAGTTCTGTACACCAGGCTGGCCTGGAACTCAGAGAGATCCTCCTGCCTCTGCCAGGCGAGTGTTGGGATTAAAGGCCTGCATCACCATCACTCAGCTAAAGCCATTATTCTTTACATACAGCCATCTAGTAGAGGAAAACTTTATGAGAAGTCCTCTCAGCTCAATCTTGGAAGATAAATGGATGAGGCAGGTTGTAGGACAGATTCTACATGGAAGTGATGCCCAGTCACAGATGCGAAGCACCCAGGGACCTACGAGCAGTGCTTACTAAGTTGGAGATGTGAGGTGTTGAAGAGGAAGTGGAGAGGGAGGTTAGAGCGGTTTAGCATGCAGGGCGGTACTGTTCACCAACTCAGAACCTATCCTTCAGGCAGGAAGAACTCATGAAAGAGTCCAAGCTTAAGAAGAGTTCTTGACATTAGTCACAGATCCTGGAGGAGCATGGGGAATAAACAGCTGGAGCAAAAGGCCCTCAATGGCCGAGGAAGCTGAGAGAGGGATGAAGCAGGCTACCCAGAAACCAGAAGTCCAGTTTCTCTCAGCTGGTGGGACCGGCTCTGCAGCGAAAAGGAGAAGAGCTGAAATGACTGTTAGCTTGTCACTTGAGCCAATTCCTAAACTGGTAAGTGGTGTGGTTAACAGAACAGGAAGTAAGCTTAGAACATCCTTTCTCCTCTACTCATGAACAGCTTTTTGTTTGTTTGTTGTTTTTTTTTTCTTTTTTTCTTCTTTTTTTCTCTGTGTAGTTTTGGTGCCTGTCCTGGATCTTGCTCTGTAGATCCGCCTGCCTCTGCCTCCCAAGTGCTGGGATTAAAGGTGTGCACCACTGCCACCCGGCTTCATGAAAAGTTTTAATATCTATCCCTCAACCTTTTTTTCCTTCACTCTAGTCTCTTAATAAAATAATAAATTACTACTGCACATCATTTATGTAATTTTTTTTTTCTTAGTTTTTCGAGACAGGGTTTCTCTGTGTAGCTTTGCGCCTTTTCCTGGAACTCACTTGGTAGCCCAGGCTGGCCTCGAACTCACAGAGATCCGCCTGGCTCTGCCTCCCGAGTGCTGGGATTAAAGGCGTGCACCACCACCGCCCGGCCATTTATGTAATTTTTAAAATTAGGCTGATAAGCCTATTTTTAAATATATCAAAATAACTTGCTACCCTCTTTTTTTAATTTTTTAATTTTATTTTATGTGTATGACTGTTTTGCCTGTGTGCATGTATGTGTACCATATGCATGGCTGATGCCCACAGAAATCAGAATCAGATGCCCTGAAACTGGAGTCACAGATGATTGTGAGCTACCATGTGGATGCTGGGAACCAAGCCTGGATCCTCGTAAGATCAACAAGTGCTCTCAACTGCTAAGCCACCTCTCCAGCTTCTTAATAGAATCAGTCAGTTGCCTCGAACCCTAATCTGCACTTCACCGCTATCTCTGGCACTTCTGAATTACCAGCTTCTCTTTCATCTTTGGTGAAGTACAGATGTTTCTCCATGCATTAAAACTTGAAAACTGTTACATTCTACAAATGGTTGTACCATGAGGGTAGTAATGAGACTGAGACATGCTTTCATTTCCACTAGTCATTTGGCAATTAAGTAGCTCCAAATAAGACCCTCCAAAATGACTACAAATGACACAATTAGCTGAATAATTCTCTTACATATGTAAATCTAAACATTACATTTTTTTCCAAAAATGTTAGCCTAATGGAAAAGTGTTCTATTCCTATTACCAAATATGGCCTAAGAAAGGGCTTTAATTACTTGTCTCTTTGAGTCCTTGTTATTTCCCTCTTAACTCATCTGCTAACTTAGAGACTTTATAGTAAAAGTGATTGTAAGTTATTAGACTGAGCACATAGCTCAGTGCCACAGTGCTTGCCCAGCATTCACACAACTCAAGGCTCTATCTCCAGAACTAAAACAAACAAGTGATAATGTTGCTTGTAGAAAGCTGTACCATCAAATGTCTAATATAAAGCTTTGATCACACCCAATAACACAGGCTAAAGAGAGCAGCTTATCCCCACTCAAAAAAAGAATTAGTTGTTTACAATGTCTGAGTTCTATTTGTATGCATGAATCTCAAGAGCAACAACTTCACGTGTCTTAAGGCTTGCCGTTATTGACTACAACTGCAAATCAAGCACAAACCGAACCCTGCTGGCAAGCACAAGCACACACCCTAAGTCTTACTCACATTGAAAATTCATATATGGAGATGTTTTTCAGGATTGGTATTGTGCTACCCCCACTGAAAACTTAAGGTGCCAATGGAGGAGCAAAAAGACTTTCAAACCATGCTCATGCCGTCTGCAAACTTCATGGGAGCATTTCTGTAAAACTACAATGTTTATGTTAAAATATGAAAGATTTGTCTAATGAAAGCTCTAGTGTGTGTGATCTGTTTTCTTTTTAATTCAAAATTCCCAGGAAATGGAAATGCAGGAGAGTATTAATAGCAGCTGTTTCGGGCATGAAGTTTTTGTTTTCTTCTCTTTCTGCCTTCCAAGTTTCATGATTAGCAGGGTTCAGAATACATACAAAAGAGAAAAGTACTTAAAAACCCCTGTGACATAAAAGAGGATGACACCAAGAAGAAAGAAAAAACCAAAAAGACCTCCAAACAAGAAAAGAAACTTGAAAATGGGGGAAGGGGGTTGTTAAATGGAAATATCTCATAACTCAGTTATTTGAGTTCCTAGTTCTCTGCCCCAGATGCTAGCAGCAAGACCCCAGTTCAGAGCCTCTGCCTTACAGGTTCATCGAATTGTGACTTTCAAAGCAGAGAAACAAACCAACAGTTAGGGGGCACTGTAGTCAGCATTTAATGAGTTAGATCCTAAGAGGTTTGAAACACAAAATAAGCTGCAGAAGAAATCAGCCCCCAGACAAATGCTGGACAGAAGTTTGCCTCTTCATCCACAGACAGGAGTCCACTCACATAACCTCTGCATTTTGAAACAGGTGTTTCTAGGCTAGGATGAGGCTGTTCCGGTTTGGGTTTCTCTGTGCAGCTTTTGGAGCGTATCCTGGAACTCGCTCTGTAGACCAGGCTGGTCTCGAACTCACAGAGATCTGCCTGCCTCTGCCTCCCAAGTGCTAGGATTAAAAGTGTGTGCCACCACCGCCCGGCTTGGTTTGTTTTGTTTTTTAATCCTGTTATAATTTCCTCTGCTTCCTAACTTTGGTGGTTTTCAACTGCTAATGAATTCTCTACTAACCACTTATGTAGCTAGAGATCTAGCAGGAAGTTAGGTACGATGGCACACACCTGTAATCACAGCACTTAGGAGGTTGAGACAGGAGGACTTCAACAACTTGAAGGCCAGCCAGGGCTACATAGCAAGATCATGGGGCAGGGGGATTGATTATGTAACTGCTTTCATGTTTCTTAATCATCTTTAAGTTTCCAAAATCATTTATATGATGCAGGCTAGACAAGAAAATTACTACAAATGAGATTATTAATCAGAAACAAGTGTTAATAAAAAGGCAAAGTTAAAAAAAAAAAAAAAAGCCAGGTGTGACATCATATGTCTTTGACTGAAGCCCTGGGAGGCAGAGGCCAGCCTTGTCCACATAGTGAGTTCCAGCCATGGCTAGCTGCACAGTGAGACCCTGTCTCAATAAATAGATAGATAAATGAATTTATGATGACAGACTGGGCTGGAGAAATGGCTCCTCTGTTACAGGCTAAGGCTCACAAGCAAAGGATAAAAATATTAAAATGAAACCCATTATTTCTGATACTAACCGAAAAACACTAGTACACACACACACACACACACACACACACGGCCCAGAAGCAAGAGTAAAGCAGGTTTTCTACCCACTTCAGTTTCAGAAAGCTGCATTCAAAGGACATTCAAAATACAATCACGCCCACCCACCCACTCTTCTTCAAGATTTGCTCTCACAAAACAATTAAGTAGACTTTAAAGTTAACAGGAAATAACACAACCAAAAATAACGGGTGTGGCATCACCTCTGATACAGCTTTGGAGCTGTGAATAAACGCAGACAACTGCCCAGGCAAAAGGGCATCAGATCAGGACCTGCAGGCCAATACAACAGGCCTTTCCTGCTCACAGTCATGCCTGGCTTGCTTTGCTTTCTTTCTTTCCTTCTTTCCTTCCTTCCTTCCTTCCTTCCTTTTCTTAAAAATGGGATCTCAAGCTGCCCAGACTAGCCTTGATCTCTGTAGCTGAGAAAGACCTTGAACTCCCGATCCTCTTCCCTCTGCCTCCCCAGTCCTGGGATGACTGGCATGTACCACCATGCTTGGCCTTGCACCCAATTTTGTTAAAAAGCAACTTCAACTATTTCAAACTCTAGAAAACCCAAGAAAGAAGTTACCCAGAATCCAACATTGCTGAGGTCAAGTGCTTACGCTAAAGTTGTTTATTTATTTATTTTTGGTTTTTTTCGAGACAGGGTTTCTCTGTGTAGCCCTGCCTGTTCTAGAATTCACTCTGTAGACCAGGCTAGCCTGAAATCACAAAGATCTGTCTGCCTCTCCCTCCTGAGGGCTGGGATTAAAGTTGTAGACCACCACAGATCCAGGACATCCAGGACTAAAAGAAAGATCCTGTCTCAAAAAAAAAAAAAAAAAAAAAAAAAAAAGACAGAAAGAAAGAAAGAAAGGAAAAGAAAAGAAAAAAAGGCTTAACCTAGGTGTGTAGTTTTTCACCTGTAATCCCTACACTTACGACTTCGATAGGAGGGTAACCTTGAGTTTGCCTGGCTGGACAACAGAATGAAACTCTGCTTAATCACTCACACAGAGAGACACAGGTCTCGAAAGTATACAGCATGTGGTAATTTGTAATTCTGCTAAAGAACAAGTTTGTATCATACATAAGAACACTTAGCTGCAAACATACCTAGCAATAAACAGCACCTACACTTTAACTGCCTTTCATTCCACTTCTGTTTAAGTGTAAGAAATGGTCATTTTAAAATGTCCTGTGTACATTATGGTGGAGATAACTGGTACAAAAAGAGATTAGACTGAAATTCTGGAAGGTCTGAGGGTGCCACTAAGCCTGGCTCAGACCTCATTTACCCTGACTTGACACGGGATTCAGGTTTAACTGGTTCCCTTGCCTACTTCAGCTGAGAAAGAGGCGTATTTTGACAGAGAAAAGTACTAGAAAGAAAAGGGCGGATGAAACACTACGGTGGTACAGTGAGAAGTCATTTTAATTAGGAGGAAACTACCAATACCCTTACACAATCGACTCTACTGGTCGTATTAACCGTACAGTTCAGAAATTAATGTACATAATGCTCCATCAGAAAAGGTTGTGTGAAGTGACTCGTGTATTAAAAGAGGCATATCTCCTCCTTACGGGTTAGATGTTATGAAGACTTACGCTAAAACGGTCAGGACACTTCAGCTGTTAAAAGACTAATCCATTACATGAGCAATTACTTAAATCCCTAACGATATCAAATTCTAAGGACATAAGTCTCAAAAACACCGTTATGTACTGTTCGGCAACATTTACGACATTAATACTGTCCTTCTCTCTGTCAGCACGCAATAGGCTCCCCCCTTAAAAAGATTATCGTTACTAATCTTAGTTTCCTTTCTTCTAATATCAAAATGAAATGGGGGAAGAAGGTATTTTAATAGTTTTCTCCCATTGTGATGAAAACCACCTCGCCCAAAAACAGCTGGTCTAACATATTACCTTCTTAGAAAACAGTGCTTTCAAACCAACTACGAATACGGAGAGAGAAGGAGGAGGTCTTACAGTCGGACAATAGAAGCACATGAATCAGTGGTTATGTTTGACAGGTCCTATTGGATAACGGGCAGAAACTACACCATAAAATCCTGCAAGATTGAGAAACAAACATTTTTATATTTTCTTCTTCTAATAACAATGAAAATAAGATCTAACGGTAAGACATCTCAATCGGAGGTTATTATTCACCAAGTTCCTAACAGCCAAAGCGAAAAACAGAAGTCCACATGTCAAGAAATCGGTAAGCCCCTTAAAAAGATTTGTGTTACTATCACTCGTTTCTTTTAGTAAAAGCAGTGACTTGTGATATCTAGAGAAAGTGGGCCAAACGTGCACAGTATACCCACCACACCCCTCAAGAAAAAAAAATTTTAAGGGTTAGGCAAGGGGCTGTCAAGAAAGAGCTGAGCCTAAGAAAAAAAGCAACGACTGGGGTGCGTCAAGTGAACTCTCTGCTCACACAACCCCAGACGGCGTCCCTAGATAGAAGTCGAGGAAAAAGGACCGAGGAGGGAGCGCCTGGATGCTGTGGGAGTGGATGGCGGGCGCGGTCGCTCTACCCACCTCCCGCTAGGTACCCGTCCAGCAGTCACCGCGGACGCCGGCGGCCGGCCGCCCGGTCCTCCCCGCGCCCTGCAGCGCCTCCCGCCGCTGCCTCCATCCCCGCTCCTCGAGTCCCCGAGCCGTCGCCCGGCGAGGGCCGTTCCCCGCGGCGCGCTCGGCACCTTTGATGACGCGCTCGGTCGTGGAGAGCGGAGGGTGCTTCCCGGACATGGTCTCCTCCCGGCTCCGGCGGCCCACAGGACGCGAGCCGCCGCCTTCCTCCCCAGCGGGCTGCGCTCGGCGAGCCGGCAGCCACCGTGCCGGGCCCCGGAATACGGGGCGTCCTCGGACGGCGGCGGCCGCAGCGCCGCTCCCTCCCTGCGGCGGCGGCGGCGGCGGCGGCGGCGGCGGCGGCGGCGGCGGCGGCGCCCGCGGCTCGGCGGGGACGACCGCGTCGAGAGCGACGGCGACCGCGGCTGAGGGGACACAACTAGGGAGACCGCGGCTGCGCGCGGCCAGGGGCCCCGCGTGCGCGCCTCCGCGCTCACAACTTCCCGGCGGCCCCGCGTGCCGCCGCCGCCACCGCCGCCGCCGCCGCCGCCGCCGCGCTCTGCGCACGCGCGCCTGCCGGCTTTCCGCTCTGGATCCTTGCTACCCGCCGTCAGGGTGGTGTGGGGCGGATGCTCTTTGGCTGGTGCCGGCCACCCTTACCCCCGACCTGGAGCGGCTCAAACCAGCTCCAGAGGCTCCAGAGGCAGCAACGATCTTGGGGCCAGGCCGGCGTCCTGACTCTCGGTGGTACCGAGTCTGTGCCCCCTCATCAGAGAGAGCTCCAGTCTTCTCCTTACCCCTGGGTCCCCCACCCACTTTGTCTCCAGAAAAATTATCCATTCTACCCCGCTCCTCGGATGACTCTCTCCCATTTTCCAACCCCCAAACCTTGAAACTCCCTAAGCCAACTTTGTGTTTGTTGCATGCAGCTTGTACTTGGTATCCTAAAGACCTTCGCGCCCATCCTAGTTACAGTCCGGCACTTGGGAGGGTGGGAGGGACTGTTTTTACTTCCAAGAGAAAGCAGCCACTGACTTCTAGGACGCTAGCCTAGACCTCCTTGATGAAGGGAATTGACTTCTAACCGATCTTTCTTTCTTTAATGGGTCACCAGCCTACTGGACACATTTATTCCACCGTGGTACAGTGACACCGCATCTCTTCCCCATCGTGTGTGTGTGTGTGTGTGTGTGTGTGTGTGTGTGTGTGTGTGTGTGTGTGTGTGTGCGCACGCGTATGTGTGTGCATGCATGTGGCTGCGTGAGGTGTTTACATTTGTGTGTGCTAGTGGGCTTGCCCATAACTAGCGCGAGTGGAGGCCAGAGGTCGAGGTTGGGTGGTCTACAGTGGACAATAAGTAATCACATGTGGCTATGTAAATTAAAATTTAAGTAGTTCAGTTTCTTCTGTGTACTGGCCACACTTCAAGCGCTGGCTACATTATTGGCTGTGATAGGACATTTCCATTATTGCAGAAAGTTGCTTTGTTTTGTTTTGGGGATTTTGTTTGTTTTGTTTTTTGAAACAGGTCTCGAGTCACTCAGGTTGGCCTAGAACGTGATATGTGGCCAAGAATGATCCTGAACTACTGATTCTCCTGCCTCCACCTCCCAAGTGCTGGGATTTTTGGTGTGTACCACCATGCCCAGCCATTTAAGAAAGTTTTATGGATAGCTTCTCGCTAAGCGATTGCAGGGTAAAGACTACGTCTTCCCTAGTATAGATTCATTTACGGAAAGAAGGTCTGGAGATATGGACTAGAATCAGACCCTGCATTGTCTCTTGAGGTTTTGACCTAAGATCTTTCACAGTAAGGCACACTTGAGGAAGGAGTACTTTGGGGGAATAAATAGAATATGGCTTTGTTTTCAAAGAGTCTGGCTTCAGGCTTCCACAGAGAGAACGGTTGAGATATTTTAAGAAAGTTCTCCATTAAAGAAGCAATCAGGGTGCCATACCTCTGTCAAGCAGGCTCTGAAGCATAGCAGTTGCTAACACTCACAGGATTGCTAAAAACAAAGTTTTGGGAATCTGCAAACCAATTTAAAATGATTTCATATGCTCTTGTACACAGAGGTTGAGTGAAGTGTAACTGGATAATTGGAATATTGTCTTAGGTAAGGTTTCTTTGCTGTATTAAAACACCATGATCAAAAGCAACTTGGGGAGGAAAGGGTTTATTTCAGCTTACGTGTCCTGGCCACAGTCCTTTTGAAGGAAAGTGAGATTCAGAAACTCACAGCAGGAACTGAAACAGAAGCCATGAAGGAGTGCTACTTACTGGCTTGCTCCTCACAGCTTGCTCAGCCTGCTTTTTTATACACCCAAGAACCACCTGCCCAGGGGTGGCACCACCCATGTCAATCACCAATTAAGAAAATGCACCACAGGTTGCCCTCTGGTCAATCTGGTGGGGACATTTACCCAATTAAGGTTCCCCCTTCCTAAATGACTATAACTTGTGTCAAGTGGACATAAAACTAACTAACACAAATATCTAAAAGGCTAAAGCCTAAGGATCCTCTTGGACCAACAATATTATATTACAGAGGAAGAAAATGAGCGCATAGATGTTGAATAAATACTGTCATGGAGAACTGCAACTTGAATCCAACTCTGCCCTTGTATTTTTGCTTAAAAAATTTAAAAAATATTATCTATCTATCTACCTATCTATCAGCATTTGTATACAGTGTTGATGATTGATAATATATTTTTATGATATATGGCCATGACTTTAAAAAATTAAGCTGGGCGGTTGTGGTGCACATCTTTAGTCCCAGCACTTGGGAGGCAGAGCCAGGTGGATCTCTGTGAGTTCAAGGCCAACCTGGTCTACAGAGTGAGATCCAGGACAGGCACCAAAACTACACAGAGAAACCCGTCTCAAAAAACCAAAAAAAAATTACAGGGCTGGTGATGTAGCTCAGTAGAACAGCACTTGTCTGGAATGTGCAAGACCCTGGGTTCTATTTCCAGCACCATGAAAAAAATAATAATAAATACTCCCAAAGAAAGTACAAGATAATTAAAGTATTTCTTCAATTTCTGGTGCTCAGTGCCCAGTTTCTTTCTATATAGTCTATTGTGATTGTTTGTATCCGTATTCATTTAACCAGGCATGGCGGCATACGCCTGTAATCCCAGCACTTGGCAGGTAGAAAGAAGCAGGGCGATCCAGAGTTCAAAGCCAACCTAGGTTACAGAGAGCCTAACTTAACAAAAAAAAAAAAAAAAAATAGGGCTGGCAAGATGGTTCAGAGAACTCGTAAGGAGTCTCTGCAACATGAGCCTGGGAACCTGAATTGGATCTCCAGAATCCATGAAAAAATATGAGGAGAGTAGCCAGGTGGTAGTGGCGCACACCTTTAATCCCAGCACTCGGGAGGCAGAGGCAGGCAAATCTCTGTGAGTTCGAGGCCAGCCTGGTCTACAGAGCGAGATCCAGGAAAAGCACAAAGCTACACAGAGAAACCCTGTCTCGAAAAACCAAATATATATATATATATATATATATATATATATATATATATATATATATGAACCAATCTCACAAAGTTGTCCTCTGACTTTCACATGCATGCTCAGACACACACCACACACTAATTAATAATAAATAAATAAAAATAGATAGATAGATAAATAAATAAAAGCTAGTGAGTAAGCTGGCCTCTGACCTTCACTTGCACTCAGTGTCACGTGCACCACCCACACATACACACCACGCACGTACTTAAAATAACAATAAATAAGGTATTTTTTTTAAAGAGGGAAAACATAATTAAAATATATGTATACAGCCGGGTAGCAGTGGCGCACATCTTTAATTCCAGCACTCGGGAGGCAGAGGTAGGCAGTTCTCTGTGAGTTTGAGGCCAGCCTGGTCTACATGGAGAAACTCTGTCTCACCCCCACCCCCAAAATAGATACATCTACATACATATGTAGGTATGTGTACAGAATTCTGTGGTATATTAATATGTATTTCTTATGGCTTGAATATGAACTGCCTCTGTAAGGCTCATGTGTTCAAAGCTTAGTTCCCAGACAGTGGCACTCTTTTGAAAGCGGGTGGAAACTTTAGGGGGTGCGCCTAGCTGGAGGAAGGAGGTCAACGGCAGACATCCTTTGCAGGGCATACTTGTAGTCCTCTGCCTCTGTTTCCTGGCTGTCATGTGGTCAGCAGCTCTCTCCACCCTGTGTTTTGCCTCACCGTGGTCTGGAAAGAACAGAGCCAGCCAACTGTGGGTTGAAACCTCTGAAACAGTGAGGCCAAGTCGACCTTCCCTCCTTTAAGTTGTTTTGCTCGGGAATTGACCACAGCAACAAAAATATTAGCACGTTATGTATACGAATATTCATGAATGTATATATTTACTTACCTGTTTTTACCCATATTAACAGTGACATACTGTACCATGATTGTGATGGCTATTCTTGATCGTCAACTTGACTACATCTGGAATTAACTAAAACCTAAAAACAGAGGGCACACCTGTGAAGGATTTCTGCTTAATTTGAAGTGGGAAGATCTACTTCTAATCAGGATCTTTGAGGTAGGAAGACTCACCTTTAATCCAGATCTAATCTGGGCCACACCTTCTGCCGGTAGCCTATTTAAGGACATGGAAGAAGGAAGCTTTTGCTCTTTCCTGCTTGCTCTCACTTTGGCTAGCAAGTCCATTCCTTCATTGGCTTTAGTGCCTACTTCTTTGGGCTTCCAGCATATACTGAAGACCAGCTACGACATCCAGCCTCATGAACTGAGCAACTACTGGACCTTCTGTTCACAGGCAGCCAGTGTTGGATTAGCTTGACCACAGCCTGTAAATCATTCTAATAAATCATATATATGTGTGTGTGTGTATGTAAATATACATACATCAAGAAATTCATTCTATAAGTTCTGTTATTCTACAAAAGCTTGACTAATGATGATGTATAGGTTGTAATCTATAAGTTAATAGTTTATCAAATCAGTCAACTACAAATGACAAAGAATAGACTGAATGTGGCAGCACAGTCTGTGGAGGTACATAACTATCATCTCAGCAGTTGGAAGACAAAGGCAGGAAGATCAAGAGTCCCAGGCCAGCCTGGACTACACAGACTCTCCCTGTCAAAAAAAATAAATAAATAAAATATTGATTAGCTAGCTAAATGGATGGATAGATAGATAGATAGATAGATAGATAGATAGATAGATAGATTGATTGATAGGAAAGATCGCTGTGGTGGTTTGAGTGAAAATGGCCCCCATAGGTTCATAAGGAGCGGCACTATTAGGAAGTATAGGCTTGTTGGAGTAAGTGTGACCTTATTGGAGGAAGTGTGTCACTGGGGTTGGCTTTGAGGCTTCAGATGCTCAAACAAGGCCCAATGGCTCTCTCTCTTCCTCCTGTCTGCCAATCCAGAGGTAGAACTCTCAGCTACCTATCCAGTACCACATCTGCCTGCATGCCATCATGCTGATAATGGACTAAACCTCTGAACTGTAAGCCAGTGCCAATTAAATGCTTTCTTTATAAGAATCGCTGTGGTCATGATGTCTCCTCAGAGCAATAAAACCTAATACAATCAGAGAGCTTGTCACACAGGAAGATCAAGTATTGTTTTAAGAAAACAATATTTTTCTATTTTCTATTTATTTCCCCCTCTTTTGTTATTGTTTTTTGTTTTGATGCAGGGTTTCATTTATCCCAGTGTGTCCTCAAACTCACGATGCAGCTGAGGATGACCTTGTAATTTTATTGGAAAAATTTATTTCATCATTATTATTATTATTTAATTATTTGTATGTTCCATTGCCTGCAGAGACCAGAGATGTTGGACTCTATACAGTGTTCTGTCTGCATGTATGTCTGCATGCCAGAAGAGGGCACCAGATCTCATTTCAGATGGTCGTGAGTCACCATGTGGTTGCTGGAAACTCTGGAAGAGCAGCCAGCGCTCCTAACCTCCAAGCCATCTCTCCAGCCTGCAATACACATTCATGACCTCTAGCCATCATCTCTCCAGTCCCAAGCCATCTCTTTAGACCCTGGACTTCTTTTAAAATCCATTTTATTAATATTTTGAATTGCATTTATTTATTGTGTGTATGTATTTGTCCATTCGAGCTTCACTGCACACAGATGGAAGTCAGAGGATAACTTGCAGGAGTTGAATCCCTCTTTCCTTAGTGTGGGTCCTGGGAGTTGAACTCAGGTCATCAGGCTTGTTAGCATGTGACTTATCCACTGAGCATCTCAAAGTCCTGACCTTAGCTTTCTGATCCTCCTCTCCTGTCCTGGGTGCTGGGTGCGTCATCCACCCAGTTTGCCACCACCAAGTTTCTGTGGCTACAGCTATGGTACATCTATGGATGGAACCCAGAGCGTTGTTCATGCTGACTAAGCACTCCACCAACTGAGTTATTTCCCCAGCCCTCAAGGAAAATTGTTTCAGTTTTAAATAATTGAGGTATAATTTGAACATAATATAAATTCACCCTTGTTTTAATAAGGGAGCATGCGATTACATAAAGCACATGAAAGAAAAAAAGAATCTATATAAAATTAAGAAATTATCCCACATGAAAAAATCTAGCCCTAATGAATGCCTGTAGATGCTGACACCTCTTCCTTCCGTGTGCACATTTATCAGCTCAAAATAAATTTAGCCAGGCAACGGCAGTGCACACCTTTAATCCCAGCACTCGGGAGGCAGAGGCAGGCAGACCTCTGTGAGTTCAAGGCCAGCCTGGTCTACGGAACAAGTTACAGGACTGCCAGAGCTACACAGAAAGCAAAAACAAACAAACAAACAAAAAGCCCTGTCTGGAAAAAACAGAAACAAAACAAACAAAATAAAGTCAATCCAGTCAGATGTGGTGGTGCACACTTATAGTCTTAGCACTTAGGCAGAGGGCCAGGAGTTCAAGGTCATCCTGACTACTTAGCAAGGTTGAAGGCAGCCTTGGCTATGTGAGCTCTAGTCTCAAATAGCAAAACAAAACAAGTCAGTAGTAGAGTATTTGACTGGTGTAACAAGCCCCAAGTTGGAGCTAGAGCACCCTGAAAACAAACAATGGAACTAAGGATGTGGTTCAGTGGTTGCCTACCCTGCAGGAGATCCTAGATTTGATTCTCAGACACTCAGACACACACACACACACACACACACACACACACACACACACACACACACACCCCACATGCTCACTCGCCTGGACAAAACCAACTCAGTGATTTCAGATAAGGCTTTCCTAAGCACAAAAGTAATTAAAGTAATAAAAGATTACTATGTTTGACTACTTGAAAAAGATAAACATAATTAAAAGGCATAAAACAAGAACGTATTTGCATCTCATCTGTGAGTGTAAAGAATTCCCTGTTTTAAGAAACAAAAACAAAAACAGCATCGCACTGCAATACAAGTGTAGAAAAAGGCCAAGGCCGAAAACTTCATAATATTTTTAGACACAGTGTCGTACAGCTGTAATCCCAGCACTTGAGAGGTGCAGAGAGAAGGATCACCATAAGTTTGAGGCTTATCAACACAGCAAGTTCTAGGCCAGCCACAGCTACATGGTGAGAGCCTGTCTCACAACAACAAAAATCAAATACATAAAAAAGTGTTGGGGAGATGCTTCAGTGGGTCAAAGAATTTGCTGTGCAAGCATGAGGACCAGAGTTCAAATCCCTGGCCCCCAGTTATAAAGGCTGAGCATGCTACATGTCCCTATAATCCCGACACTGACGGTTGGAGACAGGAAATCCTAGGAACTCACTAACCTGCTAGCCTAGCCCAAATGGCAGGCCAACTGTAGTTCAGTGGGAGACAAGAAAGTAGGGAGCACTAAAGGAAAACACTGAATGTCTTCCTTTGACACCCACATGTACACATTCAATGTATACAACACACACATACACACACACACACACACACACACACACACACACCATATGCACACAAAAGAAGAAGAAAAATAAAAACATATAAAGTACTAAAATTTAAGAATGGGACCTGGCCAGGTGGTGGTGGTACTCGCCTTTAATCCCAGCACTCGGGAGGCATAGACAGGCAGATCTCTGTGAGTTTGAGGCCAGCCTGGTCTACAAAGTGAGTTCTAGGACAGTCAGAGCTACACAGTGAAACCCTGTCTTGAAAAAACAAAAAAGAAAAAAAAGGAAGGAAGGAAAAAAGAAAAGAATGGGACCTATTGTGGAATAGTATTTTAAGATGTGTTACATTTGTTTATGCTGTGGAATATTTCTTTAATGATGCAAAGATGTGTTGCATTCTTTTAAGTTTCATTTGTTTAACTCCGTGAAGTTGTGTTACTTTGTCTAAAACACCTGATTGGTCTAATAAAGAACTGAACAGCCAATAGCTTGGCAGGAGAAAGGATAGGTGCGGGTGGCAGGCAGAAAGAATAAATAGGAGGAGAAATCTGGGGAGTGAAGGATCAAGGAACGAGGAAAGAAGGAGAGGACTCCAGGGCCCCCGCCACCCAGCTACACAGCAAGCCATGGAGTAAGAAGTAAAGAAAGGTATACAGAGATAGAAAATGGTAAAAGCCCAGAGGCATAAAAGGTAGACAGGATACTTTAAGAAAAGCTGGCTAGAAACAAGCAAAGCTAAGGCCGGGAATTCCTAAGAAAGAATAAGCCTCTGTGTGATTTATTTGGGAGCTGGGTGGCGTGTCCCCCCCCCCCCCCCAAGAGCCCAAAGAGTGAAAAACAAACAACTACAGGCACCAGCCTGGTAGTCCAGGCCTGTAATCCCAGCTACTGGGGAAAATGAGGCAAACTAGAAAGGTCAAAGTCGGCCTGGGCTACAAAGTAAGTTGAAGGATAGCTTGGACCACTCGATGAGACTATGTTTCAAAATTAAAAGCAAAGAGAGGGCTGGGGGTGTTTCTCAGCGGTGAGCACTTACTGTAGGCACCTCTATTATAATCCTAGCACTTGGATGGCTGAGACAGGAAGGGGGAGGAGTTCAAGACCAGTGTCAGCCACATAATGAGTTCAAGACCAGTCTTGGAAATAAGAGCCCCTGTCTCAAAAGACAGGACAAAAGAAAAACAAACCAAGGCAAGAGCTGTATTTCCAGCACATGGGAAACAGAGGAAGACAGCAAGTTCTAGGCCAGCCTGGGCGGCACAGTGAGATCCTGTCTCAAACAAGTAGAAGAATCATTGAGCTAACTACCACCCATGTCTCTTTCTTACTACTTTCTGTATGGGACAAAAATGACAAACACATTTGAAATGACCAAGATTAACATTCAGCTGTTTGTGATGATGCATGCCTGCAGGCCCAGCCCCTAGAGAAATTATTCTCAAGCTGTGGGTTGAGACCCCTAGGGGTCAAATGACCTCTTCACAGGGGTCTCCTATCAGACATCCTGCATTATGATTCAGAACAGTAACAAAATTACAGTTGTGAAATAGCAAATAATTTTATCCTGGGGGCGGGGTGCTCACTACAACATGAGGAACTGTATTAAAGGGGTGAAGCAGTAGGAAGGCTGAGAACTGCTGCCCTAGGGGCTGAAGCAGGAAGGTCAGGAGGTCAAAGCCAGAGCGGGGTGTAGTGGATATGCCTACAGCTTTGGAGGAGGCAGGCGGATCAGGAGTTCAAGATCACCCTCAGCTAGATATGGAGAAGTCCCGGCCTGTGCTACACTAGATTCTGTCTTAAAAAAAAAGAAAAGATGCTGGGCGGTGGTGGCGCACGCCTTTAATCCCAGCACTCGGGAGGCAGAGCCAGGCGGATCTCTGTGAGTTCGAGGCCAGCCTGGGCTACCAAGTGAGTTCCAGGAAAAGGCGCAAAGCTACACAGAGAAACCCTGTCTCGAAAAACCAAAAAAAAAAAAAAAAAAAAAAGAAAAAAAAAAAAAGAAAAGAAGGAACAAAAGAGCTTGAGAGCAGACTAAGCTACATATTGAAACCTTGTTTCCAAAAACCAAAAGGGATTCATGTTTCTCTGGATTTCTATTAATTACTTTAAATTTAGGTTTCCACCTCAGGGTTTGTGAGACTTGGAGTATTCCCCTAGGAACTCCCTAATCACTGTATAAATCTTAATTAATGACCTCTAGAAATAAATGATTTTGAACTCCTTCAATTTAAGGAATGAACAAGGAGTCACTGTTTCTACTGCTCTGTAACACTAACCTGGCTTCAGCTTCTGTTTATATGAACCCATGAAGAACGCTGTAGAAACTAGTAAAACAAGCATTTCTCATGATTTTTTTATGTGCATTGGTGTTTTTAGTGAGGGTGTTGGATCCCTTAGAACTAGAGTTACAGACAGTTGTGAGCTGCCATGTGGATGATGGGAATTAAACCTGGGCCTGCTGAAAGAGCATCCAGTGTCCTTAATAGCTGAGCCATCTCTCCAGTTCCCCAGACAAGTATTTCTTTTTTTTTTTTTTTTTTTTTTAATATGGTCATGGTTTTTTTTTTTTTTTTTTTTTTTTTTTTGGTTTTTCGAGACAGGGTTTCTCTGTGTAGCTTTGCGCCTTTCCTGGAACTCGCTTTGGAGACCAGACTGGCCTCGAACTCACAGAGATTCGCCTGGCTCTGCCTCCCGAGTGCTGGGATTAAAGGCGTGCGCCACCACCGCCCGGCAGACAAGTATTTCTAAAAGAGCTGCACAGTTGTTTTGTAGTGCCTAGCCTCTGATTTATGTGAAAAGTACTACATACTGCACAGCGTATGCACATGTATGTGTGGGTGCAGGTGCACATATGCTGGTGTGTACACAGAAGCACTAGGCAGCATTGTGTTTTTTTCCTATCAATCTCCACCTGTGGCAGTTTGAATAAAAATGGCCCTCATAGGCCCATATCGAGTGGCACTATTAGGAGGTGTGGCCTTGTTGGAGTAGGTATGGTGTTGTTGGAGGAAATGTGACTGGGGTGGGCTTGGAGGTCTCAGATGCTCAAGCCAGGCCAGTGTGTCACAGTCTCTTCCTGCTATCTGCAGATTCAGATGTAGAACTCTCAGCTCCTTCTGCAGCACCGTGTCTGCCACATGCTGCCATGCTTCCCACCATGATGATAATGGACTAATCTCTGAACTGTAAGCCAGCCCCAATTAAATGCTTTCCTTTATAAGAGTTGCCGTGGTCATAGTGTCTCTTCACAGCAATAGAAACTCTAAGACACCACTTTATTCCTTTGAGACAAGGTCTCTAACTGATCCTGGAGCTACACCGGCAGCCAGCAAGCTCCAGCAGTCTCGGGATTTGAAGTCGGGTCTTCCTGCATACACAGCAAACACTCTTACTGACCCATCTCCCTAGTCCTTTTCGTTGTTGTTTAACTTTTCTTTAAAAAAATTCCCGAGTACCAATATGGGTTCTTTTTTAAATTTAATTTTGAAATTGTATGTGTATCAGTGCTTTTCCCACATCCATGGATGTGGACCATGTGTGTGCCTGGTGCCCAAGAAGGCCCAAGGATGGTGTCAGGTCCCTTGAAAATGGAATTACAGTATGTTGTAAACTGGGAGTCAAATTCCATCCCCTGCAAGGGCAGCAAATTCTCTAAATGCTGAGCCATCTCTCCAGCCCTAATATTACTGTTTGCAGTTAGCAAACAAAGCAATGTTTCTTTAAGGCATCTTTATAAGGATGTATCTACACTTTGTTCTAATATATCCCCCTCATCCATTTTACTTTTTTTTTTTTTTTTTTTTTGGTTTTTCGAGACAGGGTTTCTCTGTGCAGCTTTGCGCCTTTCCTGGAACTCGCTTTGTAGACCAGACTGGCCTCGAACTCACAGAGATCCACCTGCCTCTGCCTCCCGAGTGCTGGGATTAAAGGTGTGCGCCACCACCGCCCGGCTTTAAGGCATCTTTATAAGCATGTATCTACACTTTGTTCTAATATATCCCCCTCATCCATTTTACTTTTTATTTTGAGGCAGGATCTTCCTAAATTTCCTAGGCTGGCTTTGAATTTACCCTGTAGCCCAAGCAGGTCTTAAACTTCCAACCCTGATTGCCTTGGCCTCCCAAGTAGCTTGAATTATAATAAGTCTGCACCGCCAGTCCATGTTAAAATATATATGGTGGAGTATGCCTTTAATCTCAATACTCGGGAGGCAGAGATAGGCAGATCTCTGTGAGTTTGAAGCCAGCCTAGTCTACAGACTGAGTTCCAGGACAGCCAACGCTACACAAAGAAGAAACTCTGTCTTGAAAAACAAAGAAAAATAAAAAATAAAAAGAATTTTCCATATATATATTGTAATTAGAAAAACACGTGTATGTGGTGTATGTATGTGGGGAGCTGGGGGCCTCATGAATCCCAGCATGATTATAGAAGCCAGAAGAGGACATCATAATCTACCTTAGTTTTTAGAGATGGGGGTCCATTAATGAACCTGGAGCTAGGCAGGCAGGCAGCAATATCCACTGAACATGGCCCATGACAGTAATTCCAGCACTTGGGAGACTGAGGTCAAATGTTAGTGAGTTTGAGGCCCACCTGGGCTATATACTGAAATCTTGTCTTACAAAAAGAAAGAAAGAAAGAAAGAAAGAAAGAAAGAAAGAAAGAAAGAAAGAAAGAAAACCAAACCTATTTAGATGATTCTAAGAAATGAAAAACTGAAGAAAGTTCTTCCAATTGGTAAGCATATATTTACAGGTTGATATTCCGGCTGTTGTTTCTGGGGTTATGGGAAAACCTTAGTGGCATGTTATCCATTGTCTCCTGGGAGAAGCCCATGTATCAGTTTGCTTTCTGTTGGTGAGATAAAACAGTGACCAAAAGTAACTTGAAAAGCCAAGTGTGGTGGCTCACGTCTTTAATCCCAGCACTCCAGAGGCAGGCAGATCTCGATGAGGTGGAGACCAGCCTGGTCTACACAGTGAGTTCCTACACAGGCCAGCCACTGTCTGGAGGAGTTCCTTTGGCTTACCGGTTACAGTTCATCACTGAAGGAAGCCAGGTCAAGAACTCAAGGCCAGAACTTGGAAGCAGAAACGGAAGCGGAGACCATGGAGGAATGTTGCTTACTGGTTTGTCTGCCCACGCTTGCTCAGCTACCCTTCTTATACAGGCCAGGTCCACAGGCCCAGAGATGGCACTGCCCATTGACAGTCAGTTAGCAATCAAGAACATGCCCTACAGATATGTCCATATACCCTGATGGAGACAATTACTCAATTGAGGGTCCCTCTTCCCAGGTGACTTAGTGTCAAGTTGACAAAACGAATCCGTGGAGAACCCCTTCCCTTCATGGCCTGTAGCCTGTCAACAGTTCATCATTATGTATCTCAGATATTTGTAAGAGCACAAAGCAGCTCTGCCATTTTGGCTTCAGAGGCTCAGATGCTAACTCCCCCTTCCGGACAAGCTCTGAGTCCCATCGACTTCACAGAGCCTGGCACAGCTCCTTTCCTCTGGGGACTGTTCCAGTTAGGGCAGCTCTGGTTTCTTGTACATCCTGGCCTTAAGCCCACCAAGCTTATACCTGTCCCACCTCTTGCTTCACTGGCCCTTTAGCTCGAAACGTTCTTCTTCTCTTAGACTTTCACAGAGCTACAACTCAAGTCAATGTCCTCTGTGCTGGGCCCTTCCCTGAAAGTCAGCGTGAGGACCTGAGTTTGAATCCCTAGCACCCAAGTAAAGTGTGCCTTGCAACCTCAGCACTGGGGGTGGTGCAGGAGGGGGGTCACTGGGATTGCTGCCTGCCAGCCCAGCTCCAGGCTTCAGGCTCAATAATGGACCCCATCTCAAGAAAATAAGGTAGATGGTGATGTTCTCTTTCGGCCTCTGTACTCATGCAGGGATTCATGACCCCTCAAACACACATACATACACCACACACACACACACACACACACACACACACACACACACACACACACACACGACCAAAAAAAAAATCCCAAATAAATAAACCATCATCATTCCTAGGAAAGAAAAATCTAAATCCCAGTCCTCCACTGTTCACTCATTTCCAAAATACGAAGGGCAAGAATCAGCCAACCCAAAACAAAACCAACCCCAAAGCATATACTACTTGGCCTTATGTTATAAACTGTGACCTGGGCCTTGTGTCTAGGACACCACAGACCACAGCTTCAAAGAGTCTGCTATGTGAACTGTAAGGTAGGGGGAGCAACCAAGAGGACAGGCGTGATCAAAGCACATATTCTATGCATGTATCACAGTGTCTCAGCGAAATCCACTACTTTGTACAATGAGTAGAGACTAATAGAAAAGACAGTTGCAGGCCTATTTGAGAAAGACATGATGAGAAAGGTTTTTTTCTTCCCTATTAGCATCTATAATTAATCACACACACACACACACACACACACACACACACACACACACGCACGCACGCACGCACGCACGCACGCACACCAATCAAACTCACTATGTCTCTAAGGTTTATTTAGCCTTAAATTGCTGATCCTCCTGCCTCCACCCCCCAAATGTTGCAATGCTGGAATTACAGACCTGGACTCTGTATCCCACCAGAAAAATATGTATTTTAAGAGAAAACACCTCATTTACAATGATATCAGCAGAAGATTTGTCAGGGGCCTCCACTGAGACGACCTCACGCGTTTGTGAAAGCTCAGGAGGACCCAGTTTATTTGTTCAAAACCTTAGTGTTTGGAGTATCTATGAGCAAACCACAGGTACAGAAAGAAGTAAACCCCAGAGCCTAGCAGGAGAAGTACTTATTGGCTTATGATTACCAGGGTCAGAGAACTTCTAGTTATCCCTTAACTGCAATTGATGTGACAACCATCCTGCCCGCCTACCTGCTGCCAGGGTCAAAGATTGCTGTTACCCCAGAGGACTAGTCTGTTGATTCACTTCCTTTCAAATGAACGGTGGAAAACAATTGGTGAGAAGAGGTAAGAAGAGGCTGTGATGTTGGAAACACATGGATCTCTGATAAGCCTTTGCGTCTTTCCCAACTGCTGGTGTTTTTCCAAATATATGTAAAATTATAATTTCCTTAGGCTTAATTTTCTTTAGGGGTGGCTAGGGAATGGAGAGTACTCTCTTGAAAAAGACCTGAGTTCAGTTTCCAGCAGCTCACCACCAACTCCAGCTCCAAGGGATCTGATGCCCTCTTGTGGCCTCTGAGAGCACTTGCATCCACATGCGCAACGCCCACCCCCCCACATACACATAATTAAAAATAAAAGTCTCCTAAAATTACTTAAAATTTTATTTGTATGCATGACTGTTTTTGCTTGCCTGTATGTATGTGCAGCACGTATGTATGTGCCTGGTGCCTGCAAAATCCAGAAGAGGGTGTCAGATCCCTTGAAAACGGAATTACAAGTGACTGTGAACCACCTCATGGGTGCTGGGAAACAAACCTGGATCCTCTCCAGGATGCCCCAGATTGTTATTTATTTAGAGGGGGGGCACTCACATATGTCATAAGCACTTTTGTGGAGGTCAGAGGATAATACACAGGGGTTGGTTCTCTCTTTCCATCATGTGGGTGCCAGGGTCCTGGCTCAGGTCATCAGGTGTGGAGGAGTGGCCTTTACCTCGAGTCATCTCACTGGCCCATACATACATACCTACACACACACACACACACACACACACACACACACACACACACACACACACATATACACACATACTTTTAAAGCTGTCTAGAAGACACGGATTGTAATTTGATGTATTCCAGAAGAATGAAGACATTGACTTTCAATGGGCATTGTATGGATAAACCATCAGTCTTCAGGAATATGTGTATCCCATGCTAGACCACAAAGTGTACATGCTCTTTAAAATAGACAGGCATTTGTTTTTCCAATGTTATGACCTGTGTCCATGGAGTATCTTTGCCATTTCTCAGAATGGATTTTCCTCAAATCAGACCTGGGTACCACTGACTAGGAAAGCAGCAGTAAGGAGGGAAGCCTAATGACTTACTTCAGAAGACATGTCCAGTTTTAGTGCATTTCACCCCCTCCCCCAACAGGCTTAGCTGGCTAAGAGTATTACAAAGAGATGTCAGCGGTGACAGTTCTAATCATCTTAAAGGCCTGTTTACTCCAGGGCCTATTGTCTCCGGTGCCATAATTTCACCTCTTTTAAGTAAGTTTCTACATGAACGTGGGCCAGATAAGGAGACAGCAAAGCCATCACTCAGGAACCAAACCCAGCCTAGGAAAGTAGTAAGAGCACGTGGAGGAAGAGTCCCAGAGAAGGGATCGATGCCAGTGCTGCGGCCCACATCCTTTGTGACACCACCAGCACATGTGCTGAAAATGAATGCAAATTAAAAGACCAACGGGAGGGGTTGGAGAGATGGCTCAGTGGTCAAGAGTCCTGGATGTTCTTCCGAAAGACCCAGGTTTGATCCCCAGCACAACTGTTGGTGGCTCACAACCCTTGCTACTCGGGTCCCAGGGGATCTGATGATCGATCCTCAGGCACTGGGCATGCAAGAGGTACACAACATGTACATGCAGACATAACACCCATTCACACACACACACATAAAGACCAATATGATTTGTGGATGCTGTCCCAGGATAGGTGGTTTTGCAGAGCTATTCTAAGCTTGGGGGTAAAAATACTGTTTTGCCTCAGGCTGGGGCTTAGAGCAAGTCTATTACTGCATCCCAGCACCACCAGAATAAGCCTTAATGGGCTCTTGCTGAAATGTTAAGTTGTCAGGATACTATTAGAGGGTTCCATTTGTTAATGAGCCGACTCTGATACTCAGGACACCGCTAGTAACTGCTGACAATTCACTGTAAGATTTTAAAAAGTTTTCAAAATTTTTATTTTATGTGCCCTGGTGTTTTACCTGCATGCTTGTCTGTGTGAGGGTGTCAGTGAGAGTGTCAGATCCCCTGGAGCTGCAGTCACAGACAGTTAGGAGCTGTCGTGTGGGTGCTGGGAATTGAACCCGGGTCCTCTGGAAGAGCAGCCAGTGCTCTTAACCCCTGAGCCATCTCTCCAGCCCCTTCACACTATAAGATTTATTCCTCAGCAAACTATGATGAGATCTCTGGGTAACCATTAGCATACGAGTCCCCTGGAAGTGTCTCATCCAGTAAGAGCTAAACCAGAATGGCGTGACATTTAAACACCACTTCAAGAACCTATAAAGAGTAATTATCCATAAAAACAGCCCCTTATTTTTTAAAAAAAGGGCAAGATGGCTCAGGGGGTAAGGTTGTTTGTCATCAAGCCTGATGACTTGAGTTTGATCCCCAGAAACCACATAGTAGGAGAACTAATACCTGTTCACACACCCTGGAATGCATGAACATGCCTACTCAAACACACATGCACACAATAAACGTGACGAAAAATAAAGGAAAAGTAACGTAGAGTTCTATACAGAACTCTATACATACACTCTTTACTCTTTCCAAGGCCTCATCCACAGCTACGTCCTTTGTTCCTGAGCTACACACTTGACCCAAAGTGAATCATTTTAAAAAAGAAGTGTATTATAGGACATATGAAGTCCCTTCTAAATTCCCATAAGCAAAATGTAAGCCAAACCTGGCCAAAAAAAAAAAAAAAACAAAAACAAAAACAAACAAACAAAAAAAAAACCTTTGTAAATCAGCAACACACGATCGCCACCTTGTGTCAAAGATTCTTCATTACAGCCCAGATCTTCAGGCCAAAGACCACACTTGGGACTCTTACCAATTCTTACAGAATATAGCTTTATTTATAGACTCTTACAAATAAAACACTTACAGTCCACATGACATAAGTTATTTTATTTTCTAATTCTTCTCATAACACCTGAGTTATTTTAAAAAATACTGTGATGGAACTGTAAAGGGAACTATGAATAAAATCCTCTTTCTTTTTGCAAAAATCACCCAGCTTATCTGCATCTCTTTGGAAGAGGGTTCGCTAAAGCTGGATCCTAGGCGACCCAAACAGAGAAGTCGTTTAAAACCCAGGGTGAAGGGTTACTGAAGAATGCTCCCCTGCTGACACCAGACATCAGACACTAAATATTGGGGGTAAGGGGTGGGTGACAAAAGGTGAGGTCAGGGATGAGGTGTGAAGTGACAGGACCCTATCCCTGGCTAAGGGCTCCTTCCTCTGTGTGACAAGCACTTTCCTTGCTAGTGTTAGCAGGGGGCAGAAAGCTACAGGCAATAAGGCCAGAGGGGGAAAGTCCGCTAAACAACTCACCACCCCTTGGACTTCTAATATGTACAAATGCTTAAAACAGCAAGTTCAACATTTGACAGTCAGAAAGATTCGGTGGCCACGATTTCAACTCGCTGGGCAAATCTGCAGCCAACAGCCACAGATAATCAGCTGGACCGGAGCACCCCACCCCACCCCCACCGGAGTCTGAAGAATGAGGCTCCAGGATTTCCCTTGAAAGGCAGCTGTCTGCACAAGAAAGTTCTCGAGTTCCTTGAAGTGTGCGTGGCAAGCACCCTATCTCATGTTTAAAACTATTCTGAAGCTCTTCTAAAGCCACTGTCCTCCTTCAGCATGAAGGGGATTTAAGGAGTAACAGCATCTAGAGGGGATTCTAAAATTAAATTCTAGTACACAAGAACGTGAACTAAGCAAAGCAGAATCTTCCAATCTTTTTTGGGGGTGGGTGTGGTGGTGCTGGGAACGAAATTCAGGGTGTCACACACACACTAGGCAAAAGCTCTACCACCGAACCACACCCTCAGCCCACACATAAAAGAGTACTAAGTTTTATGTTTTTAATCTTCATTTTGTCTGGCTGACACAGGATCTCACTATGTAGCCCAGGCTGGCCAGCGACTGATTCTCTATGGAGCCCAGGTTGGTGCAAAACTTGAGCCTCCGACCAACTCTGCCTCCTGAGGGTTGAGATTACAGGTGTGAGCCACCACACCGTGCTCAGCCTTAGAGTTTGAGTGTCAATCTCTGCAAGCTCCTGACGCGGTTGTCGGAAAAATAAAACAGAAAAGATAAAGACTCCTCTTCAAACAGTGACAACAGTGAGGACGATGACGATGACATAAACTACTAGATTCTGACATCGAAGGAATTGGTTCTTTGGTAAAACTGGACCCCAATCCTACCAGGACTTGGTCCTAACATTCAATCTAGAACCATGATTGCTGAAGTTTCCTCTTCCTCCTGCCTCTTCTCAAACCCACCCAAGGCAAGAGAGGTAAGGACGGGAGAGAAACCGAGCAAATCTCTATGTTCCCCGAGGTGTGTTGTCAGGGTTCCTGGTTGCAAGCATGCTTCCCCAAGAATGAACATATATATACACATGTGTTCACACATGCACACATATATGTGTTCATATATATACACATGTGTGTGTATATATGCATATATATGCTGTTTTTAAATGGACAGTTTTCCTGGGTAAGAACAGAAAGACTCAGGTGTTGGCAATGAACCAGTACTGTCAGCCATGCAAACAATGGCCCCTGGGCTGTGACTGTGGGCACCACTAAGAAAGGCTCCGGGAGAGACTAGCTCCCCAAAGTGGCTAAGGAATCTGCGTTATCAATATGATAATAGTATATGAATTCACTTAGTGAACCTGGAGATTAGCTCCCCTGGAAGCCAGAGTTCTGAGGAGAGGGCTCCACAGTGTCTGAGGCCGGCCTGTGGTGTGAAATGTCAAGCATAACCATCCGTTTTTCCGGAGCCAAAGAAAGCGCTTTATACTCAGCTCAATTCAGGCTTCAATCCTGTTGCCTGGGGCCAGGGAGGAGGTGGTAGCTAGACAGTGTTGCCCTTTAAAACTCACTGGCAGCAGTGACGTCCGCAGCCCTGACCTCAAGGTCTGACCTCAAGGTCCAGAGTTCCTTGGTATTCAACTATTATTTCTGCAATTAACAAGTCCTAAGTCTGGCCAGCACTGACCCCATTTCTGATTACCTTTGTCACAATAAGGCATAAACAACTGTGTGCCGATTCTGCGTCAGGTTCACCTAGGCAGGAGGCTAGACCAGGGGAGATTAATTTGTGCAATTTCCCCCACAAACATCTTAAATGTGCTCCTAGTGAGGCATCTAAAAAGTATCTAGAAAAGGAAGCCAAGAGGGTGTGTGTGTGAAAATCAGGGCAAAATGAATTGATTTAGTGCAGACCTCTTGCCACTCTGAAGACTGTCCACAGTGGCTCACCTGGCTGCCTGTGTGACGCAGCTGCTGCACACAACCAGCATCCAGCATCCTAGTGGGGACCAGAGAGCACCAAGGAGACAGGCCATCCACCACTAGTTCTACCTCCTTGTCACTTGAGGTGATCCCCTGCCTCATCTGCTCAGAATGCCAGTCTCTTTCAGAGATCAGTTAACTGAACAGACTGAAAAAAAAAAAAAAACAAACAAACCAGGATTCTTATCTTCTGTCCTTTCTCTGTAAAAAACGTGAGAACCCATGTCAAGATGGACTGACCTGAGGTCCAGGGTACACACATTCAGAATCACAGGCCCCCAAAGTTGGAAACCACCCTGATATTTCTAACTAAACCATGACCATTGGCTTCATCTTTACATTGTAAAAGATTCAACATCTCTCGGTGCTTCCTCCGAGAGAAAGAGACAGACGGGGGTGACCAGAAGGAAAAGGGAGGTGTGTCCTACGTGAGGCATTTCAGTTCCAGAATCATCCGTGGAAAGGGTCGGGGAGACGGTTTGAGGCACTACCTAGAGATTCCCGGGGCAGGTTCTTCCTGGGACAGGATATTTTGAAACAGCTGACATCTGAATGCAGGCAGGCAGTCTGTGCCAGTGTGTAAAGAACTGCCTCTTCCATGATGCTTCATGGATGCCGAGTCCTCAGGCCGGGGACGTAAGGCCCAGAGTCTGATGCGAAATGCCACTGGCTCCCCGGGGGCAGGGTCCTACCCAATCTGAATCTGCCCTGAGTACATTGTGAGGACCAGCATGATGGAGAAGCCAGTCAGGAGGCCAAGATTCTGGATGACAAAGGGGACCAGGAAGCTGTCCTTCCTCTCATCCTCTTGACAGACCTCGTTCATCTCAGGGAACTGAGAAAGGAGAGAAAAATGTGAGGGTTACAGTTTCCGTTATCATCTTACCAGCTGTGGTGATTGGGACAAGTTATGGTTTGAATCCACCTCCACCCACCCCCAATTTCCGGTGGTGGTGTTTTGGAGGTTCTGGTGACTTCTCTAGAGGAAGTAAGTCATTGGGGGCATTATCTTTGGCCGTTCCCTGTAGCTCTCAACAATATGGCTGCCGGAAACGGGACCAGAACAACGCCAACACCAATTGCCACATCGGCATGGACTGGAGGAAACCTCACAAAGCCCCACCCATAGATGAGGAGTTCTAGGAAATGACTACTCAGACTTCCCCAGGGATGAGCCCTCTAATTGGATATCCAATACACATTATACATACAAGCATCATGAAATGGACTCAGCAGTTTGTGTTTGTGTGTACATAAAATATATGTTATATATATATAATATATATATATATCTCAGTAATAATTAGAAAGAGGCTATGAATTTGAGAGGGAGCAGGGGGCGGGGGAAGGACAACACAGGTTTGGAGGGAGAAGGGGCAAATACAGCACTCATGAAATTCTCAAAAAATATTAAAACTTCAAAGGAGACATAATGTTACCATTATTTGTGATAGACAGGTTATAAGTAATGTTCTTTCTCTTTCATTCTTTTCTTTTTGCCTACACATTACACCTTTTCTATCAAATTTAAATAAGGACCCTGGACAGAGTACAATCAATTTTCTTTAATGACATGATAACAGAGGGACCAAAGTTCTCCCTTTTAAAGCCAATGATGGGCTGGAGAGATGGCTCAGTGGTTAAGAGCACTGGCTGCTCTTCCAGAGGTCCTGAGTTCAACTCCCAACAACTATATGGTGGCTCACAACCATCTCTAAGTGGGATTTGATGCCCTCTTCTGGTATAAAGGTGTACATGCAGCTAGAGCTGCATATACATAAAATATACATATACATAAAATAAACAAACGTTAACAACAAAAATCCAAACCAATGACTCACTGGTATAGTAGTTTACACCTGCATGCCCAGCACCCAGAGGCTAAGGCAAGGCTACAATGACTTCAAGGCCAGTCTGGGCTAAAAAGCGAGATTCTTGTCTCAAACACACACAAGAAACCCTAATGCTGCCTTGAAACTGTTGATTCTATCATTTTAGATTTTTACAAATGTGTTTGATGTGTGAAGGCATTTTGCTTGCACATATGTCTATGGACCACATTGGTGCTTGGGCCCCTCGTAGGACAGAAGAGGTTAGATCCCCTGGAATTGTAGCCTCAGATAGTTCCACGCCACGCCAGGGGTGCTAAGAATCAAACCTGGGTTTTCTTCAAGAGTAACCAGCGCTCTTAACAGCGGAGCTGTCTCTCTACCCCCAGACTGTTACATCTTAAACCAGCAAATCGTGCGGTATGTGAAAGAGACCTCAATAAAGCTGTTATTAAAAACAAAACTATGGGCTGGCAGGATGGCTCAGTGTGAAAGAGAATTTGCTGCCAAGACTGAGGGCCTGGATTCGATCTCAGGAACCCGTAAGATAAGGAAAACCAGCCCCCACAAGCTGTTTCCCACAAGAATGAACTCGCACCGGTACAAAAATCAGTGTAAAAAGAACGAAAAAGCAACCGTTCTAACTTGTGCCCTGTCCCTCCTATTCAAGAGTCAATCATAAACCACGGCACACTTACCATATCAGCTAGAGCAATATACAAGAACATTCCTCCAGCCAGTGCAAAAATCCAGTTGGCAGAGAAATGACTTCCAGCCAGGATGCCAAAGGCCAGCCCCACATAGCAGCAGCAAGCGGAAAGGAAGTTGAAGAAGAGAGCCTGCTGGATGCTCATACCAGCATTGAGCAGGATAACAAAGTCTCCTACAACAGGGAAGAGAATGGGAAGGGAGGTGAGTCAGGACACGGAACACTAATGCTTCCACTACGGAGGAAGCGTGGGTTAAAATCCCAGGCTCAAGGACGGTCCTGGGATGAAGGCACCTCCATCTTCCATCTCTGGCTATGGCCTCCCGGCACAGGGGCTGGAAAGAACTCACAGGGTTTTGAAAGTCCATAAATAACCAGCAGTGGCCTCATTGCTCCCCACCTAGAGGCTGGAAATAATTCACAGGCTCTTAAAAGGAGAGGACCAACTAGCAACGCCTCGTTTCTTTTTCGACTGCCGGTGAACTAAAAATAGCTCCCTTTCTCCTAACCGGTGGTACAGAACTGAGAGAGGGAGATGCTAGTCACCAGCCAATACATGCCACAGTTAGGACCCTGAGTTACCGCTGAGTCTTGAGTCCTGGCTTCTCAGTCTTCCTCTGTGAAACTACATACATCCTTAAGCTCTGTTTTTCACACTTCATTCACCTGCCACACTTGAGCTGACTCCCAGCTTCCGCAGGACGAAAAGGTCATACGAGATGATCATCTTCACTGAGTGTATCAGTAGCGTATGGGGCAACTGATGAGCCCAACATTTGTTTGCTAATAATCCCCTTGAGGATTCTAAAAGGCAGGTGCAGTTATTAACCACACTACACAGGCGAAAAAATAAGCCACAATATATGGGGCTCACGGAATAAAAATCTTCCTGTAAAAACCTTCGCCATTCTAAGCTACGCCCCAGTCAACTGTTTTAATTCGGAAGTTAGTCGGAACACGGTGGAGGTGGAAGAGGGACAGGCAGCAGGGAGGAGACACAGGAAGGGTGTCTCAGGCACCAACTGAGGCGGCTGGCCCAGAGGGAACGGGAACGTGGTGCACTCACCCAGCTCGTGTGGGAATTCCTCACAGAGAATGGCCACTGACGTGCTGATGCCTTGGAAAACAGACACAGTGAAGGAGGCACCAATAGCCAGGCCATCGATGAAATTGTGGAGACCGTCGCTCAGGGTGATCATCCAGGCCAGGGTACCAATGTCAGAGTATCGGACCCCTTTCAGCCAGTAGCAAGCACTCTGGGATGCCTGCAGGTCCTACGGGAAAGCACACCTCAGTGGACTTGAGATTACAGGGTGACTCCAGTAAGCCTGACTCGAAGAGGCCACGGCTTCCTGAAGGCTCCCCCGGGAGCTGATGGCTGCTGACCTGCACAGACATCGAGCCTACGATGACCTTCTCGTCCGCGTCAGGTGCCTTGCCATCCAGGTCACTGTTGCAGTGCTGGGGAATCATGTGATCCAGGTCCCCATTCTGGAGCTTCTCCGTCACACCCTCCTCCTGGTCCTTCTTGGAAGGAAGAGTCTCAGAGGCAAAATGGTTATGCCCCATGATGGTGCTGGAGAACGGCAAGGGATTGGTGTTACTGACCCAAACTACCAGCCCAACACAGTCAGTACCCGCTCAGAGGAAGCATGCTAAGGCCAGGGAAGATCTTATTTCCACATCCAAGGAAACCAGCTGGCCACACACGGGGATATGGGAAAACATTTGTATCCGAAGACATGGACATGAAGATAAGGACTTCCTATCAGACAAAGAAGTAGTCTCCCGATGTCACTAGATCCAGTGAGGTGACCACTACTCTCAGTACTTAAGATTCCTCCTTCAAGAGGGCCACTTCACTCAACTCTAGCAGGCAGTGACCCCATGCCAGGCACCAGAGGCCTCTTATGGGGGCTACACTAGTCAGCGCTGTTCCTGGGTGCATGTCACCAAGCCTCTTTACTCTCCTCTATGCAGAGACTGCCAGGCTTGCCCTGCAAGTGCCTTCATGCACTTAGGCATTTCGCTGACCCATGCCAGCATTTTATTTGTTTGTTTGTTTTTCGAGACAGGGTTTCTCTGTGTAGTTTTGGTGCCTGTCCTGGATCTTGCTCTGTAGACCAGGCTGGCCTCGAACTCCCAGAGATCCACCTGGTGGCTACCAGTGTTTTTTTTGAAGTTTCAGAGTTTTCCCCTAGCTATTCCATCACTACCCCAGGGTCTCACCTCATTTTTCTGCTTCAGGAGCATCTTCAGGATCTTCTCTGTAAAAAAGAAAAGGTAGAAGCCCCCAAACACCACCGCAGACTTGGAGACATAGTTGTCCTGAGGGTTGAAACCAAAAGCCTGTGGGCCCAGGAAAAGAGAGTGAGTGTAAGTAAACAAGCCCTCATCTCACCCTGTCGCCTGCTTACCAATCTCTCCGCTCTAGGAAAGAGGCAGCCTGGGGAGCTCTGCTGTCTACCACATTCTCTTGCCAGCAAAAAAAAACTAATCTTGACATTCCCCGATATGCCAGCACTCGCTGGGTGGGTTGGGTATTCTCTTCTGATACAAAAGACAGACCAGCTTTAGGATTTCCTGACCCTGGGGTTTGGCAGCCAAGACCTTAAGCGTGCTAAGGTCTACTACTCTACCACTAAGCTACATCTCTGGCCCATAAATAATTATATGAATCATACACATATGATATATACGATTTATTTATATGTATGTGTCTGTGTGTTTGCGAATGTGCATGTGGGTGGCCATGAAGGGGGCATCAGGTCACCTGAGCCTGGGAGCTGCAGGCATCTGTGAGCCATGTGGATGGTAGGAACCAAACTGGTCCTCTGAAAGAGGAGCAAGCATTCTTAACTGCTGAGCCCATCTCTACAGCCTCGAGCTAGGCAAAAGACACTGCAGGTGGTTGTCTACTTGTTTGTTTGTTGTTGATCTCTTTTGAGACAGGATCTCATTCCATAGCCCAGGCTAGCCTCAAACCCATAGCAATATCCTACCTCAGCCTCTCTAAGTGCTAGATTATAGGCGTGAGCTACCACGCCTCACTTGGCTTTCCTTCCTTTCTTCCTTCCTCTTTAACTAGGTGTCACCACAGAGACCATGCTGTCCCAGACTCAGACATCAGCCTGCCTCTACCTCTCCAGCGCTGGGGATTAGAGGCTGCTTTTCTCTTTTAATGAGAACATTGCCTTAGTTTCTGTCAGTATTTAGCCACACAAGCACATTGGTCATCAAATCCCACATGTAAAGGGAGGCCACTTGCGTTTATTTTTGCCTCATCCAGTGTCCCTGGTTGATCTGCCCATAAACACAATGGGAAGTGGTTTAGTGACATTTGCTAAAAAGGGAAATCCATTCCTGCTCCACAGTAAGAATTGCAACATGTTCCTGACCACAGAACCTTGAAAGGACCACAAACCAAAAAAGCGGGCTACGTCCCTGCAGGCATCGATTTTGGGGTGGTTTAAAGCTGGTCCTGCAGTTTCTGAAGCTCAGGAGGATGAGGCAGGAGGATCCCGGAGCCCAAGAATCTGAGGCCAGCCTGCCCAACAAAGATTCCAACTTTTTAGAATATAATAAAAAATACGTTTGAAAAGAATGAGTGGAGGTGATGTTTCTTTGAGTTCCTTCTGGAAACTTTACTTATTAAATAAGGAAAGGAGAAGAGGATTCACTGACACAGAAGACAGGTGGAGCCAGAGACCTGTCCTAAATTGGCTCCTGGTTTATGGTGCCAAGTGTCCAATGGCCTGTTTGTCTCTTCTCTACCAGAAAACAGGCTCACAGAAACTCCATTCCCAGAACTCAGGAGGCTGAGGCAGGAAGACAGAGCATTTGAGATCATGGAGTGAGATTGCCTCAAAAAATAAACTTCAGCCAGGCGGTGGTGATGCAGGCCTTTAGTCCCAGCACTCAGGAGGCAGAGGCAGGCAGAGTTCGAGGCTAGCCTGGTCTATTGAGTGAGTTCCAGGACAGCCAGGGCTACTCAGAGAAACCCTGCCTCAAAAAATTTTTAAAAACTAATTAATTAATTAATTAGATTAAATAAATAAAAAGACCTCCAACTCTTTCTGGGACATGATACAGACAGAAGCTGATCCTACTGAAGGGGAACCCCAAAGTCCTTCGGGTGTTTAAAGTACCACACTTAGTCACAGCCCTCTGGCATCATCTTCTAAGAAACCTGGAGGGCAAATGCTAAAGAAGTCCCACATTCAGGTGAGCTCTCTGGAGAAGAGGTACACCCTGGGGAAAAAAAAAATGTGAAGGAAAAGAGCCAGGAGGTGAGGTGGGATTCAAGAGCACGGGACTCAGACTCATGGGCCCTGGGCTTGGGGCAGTGGCCTCTGGTGCAGGTCAGACTCTGTGGGTAAAGATGACTAGGTAGATAGGTATCACAGTGCTCCACTGGGAACACAAAACAATACTGTGGAAAACAGTGTTCTCAGAAGCATGTGAAACTGTCTCTTGCCTTTGCTCAGGCCTGTCAGACCACCTACAAACGAAATGCCTTGTGCTCATCATAATTAGCAGGTCTGCTGAAGGCATCTCACTAAATCAGATGGAATGCCTCTGAAGCTGACTACTCAGGCTTGAAAACATTGGCTCCCTCCTCTTCTGTGGAAGATCATCCACATGAAGGTGCCACAGACATGCTGTTTCCTTTGGATTTCCTCAGCCCTCAATCTCCCTACCAAAGAGAACTGGGATTTTACTGAGGCCCTGTGGATTCTGTCATGCTTTTGTTTCTCTGAATTGAAGTCCCCCCGCACTGAGAGTCAGAGCTACATTAGCTTCTTTTTCTTTTTCATTTTTATTAAAAAAAAAAGTGTGTGTGTATGTATATATGTATATATATATATATTTTATGTGTTTTGTCTGCATGTACCACGAGTGTGCCTGGTGCCTGCAGAGGCCAGAAAGAGGGCATCCAATCCCCTGAACTGGAGTTAGAGTTTGTAAGCTCTGTGTGGGTGCTGAGGCTCAAACCAGAGCAGGTCTTAACCACTGAGCCATCTCTCCAGTCCCAAGATACTGGCTTTTCACTTAACAGTCCCAGCACTTTGGAGGCCCTCGTGTGCCTTTGAGGTCAATCTTACTGTTTGCCATTTTGAACAAAGAACAGAGAGGTGAATGGCTGGTCCAGGATGTAAAATCTGGGGATAGAAAAGATGGGTTTCGACCCAGCTCTTAAACCTCTCTGAGCTCCTGCCTTGGTCCGAGCTTTCCAAACGGAAAGGACCTTGGGAGCTAGTCCCTACACCTTCCATGCGAACGGAGGGGCCTCCCCCTGTGCTGACTGTCCCCTAGCAGACAGGGGGGTGCTTTGGGGCGAGTGCTGCAGCTTGCCATACCTCGGGGATGAGCTGGAAGAGGGCGTTGGAGTAGAGGGTTCCAATCGCCAAGGCTATGAAGTAGAGCAGCAGCCTCTTGTAAAAAGTCTTCTTCATGAAGGGCACCACGCTGGCCCCCATGAGGGAGCAGAGGGAGATGACGGTAACGCAGAGGAGACCGTACCCCCCATACTGCCAGCCCACCCAGGACAGGGAGCAGGGCAACCACCATTGGGGAAAGGAGGTGGAGAGCAGAGTTGTGGGTATTAACGAAGGAACCCGAAAAGAAAAACCAGAGACAAGTAGGGAGGGAGAGAGAAACAGGAAACTTGTTAGTGATTCGAGGCTGATGCAATTTCCTTCAATCATTGCAGGAGGGTATGAGGAGGAATTTGAGGTGGCCTTGGAACCCTGTGACACTGTCCCTGCTCCTGAGGTGGCCGAGTTATACCCGCCAGCTGGTGTGACTGGCAAACAGGGCGGGATGCGGCCTCATCACACACACCCGCGTGCCCAGGACCAGCACAGACTGCGAACTCAGGGCCTTTAAAACAGGGCACGAGAGCAAACGGGAAGAAGAAGATGTTTGGTGCGTCGCTGGCTTTGCTTCTGCACACTGAAGCCACGGAGGGCACACGTGACACGACCCACGGGTGGGGTGGTCTGGGGAAGGTGTAACAAAGTCACGTGCAGGGCGGGACAGGCAAGACTCCGCACCCATCAGATGCGGCTTCTGAACAGTTGTGTCTGTCTGTTCCTATGTGCTCTGGGAGGGACCCGGTGTAGAAAGCAGAGTTCCAAGGCCAACCCATCATCGAAATCTATTTCAAAGGCATTTTCCAAAGGTGACACATTCTGGGTTGTGAGCACAGCCCTCAGGAGGGGGCAGCACAAAACCGTACCAGGACGGCAACCCTCGTAGCGACCCGAAGGGCGTAACACGGACAGTGGCAGTAGTGCCGGCCGAACGGGCAATGAATCGTGTCATTTCAAATCCTTAAAAACAATTAGTAAATTCAATGGCTGGAGCTGAAAAAAAAATAGCCCAAGGTGAGGTCTCCCATGGGAAGAACTTTCTAGGTCCACGTCAAGTTTTTGAAACTGTTAAGGGAGCTGACCTTAATTCAGTGCTTCCCTTGTGTAGAAGGAGGAGGTGGGTGGGGCATGACACCTCATGTGGAAGCTTTCCTGGGTCATTCTCTCGGTTGAGGAGAGCTGGGAAGTCAATGACATGAGTTTTTATGAACGCCTTCACACCACCAAAGGGGTCAACCAGGTAGCTACATACTAGTTCTCCAAGAGTAGCACGTGACTGGGCTGAAAAGGGGCAGACTGTCAACTTGGGTCTTATTTTTGTAGCTCCTCAGTGATGACAATTAACAAAACAAAATTACTGGACATTTAAAAACAGTGGGTGAGTTACCAGGAAGCCAGACCTGTCAGGGAAAGATCAAGATGCAAGGTACCAAAGACTGAGCTTCTCTCTCGGGTATCACATTTGTTTTGGTGGGAACAACATATTTGCTAAGTTGCCCAAAAGCTGTGATCCTCCCGCCTCAGATTTCCAAGTGCTGCCACAGCTGCCTTGATTAAAAATCGGGCTCACACGTTTGAGGCCAGCTCTACACAGAGCCGCTGTAACTCCCCCTCTTTCCGCCTCATTTCTCGTGGATGATCAAATGGAGACCACACACCGAGCAACCTCACGATTTCCCTTAGGATACAGGGCCTGCCTTGGACACGCACCCACAAACTGCAACTTTCCTTTGGGCTCCGACAAACGGGGGTTCTGGTGTGCAGCCAAAGGAGGTTCCCCAAGAGGGGCCACAAATGTTAAGAACCTTGCATCTGATGTCACCCCGAACAGGCCAGAGGCCAACCTGAGTGAGCAGAGGAAGGAGAGAAGGTACTGGACCCCCTGATATGAAGAGTAGATTCATTTTCTGGGGTGGCAGTTATTGGGAGCCTTAGAGCATAGAGGAGGATGTCAGCCGGAGGAGGGCTCGGCTGGGGCGGCCCGGAAAGGCGAACGCGCGTCTGTTCTACTGCACCTCTGGGATGAGCTGGAAGAGTGCGTTAGAGAGCAGCGTTCCAATGGACAGGGCGATGAAGTAAGTGAGCACACGGCTGAAAAACGCTTTCTCCGTGCACGGCAGGACCAGGACTCCCAGGAGAGAGGCCAGGTTAATCAGTGAGACACTGAGGAACCCAAAGCCCCACACTGCGGAGGAACAAGAAACAGACGAGGGCCTCCATTACTGAGGGCGGGCGCTTCTGCTGCTGAGCGTGATCTAGGCACACAGAGGTCCAGCAGCCCCTCAGGAAATGCTTGGTGACTCCATCTCTCGCTAGGGAAGCCTCAGAAAAACAATGTCAAGGTTGCTGTCCGAGCAGCTTACCTTTTAGAGGAAGAGACTCAACATGGAGGCGTGTATACCATGGCTTAGACAGCACGTGTACTTATCAAGGCAACACGTTAGGTCTGGTAGCTCTTGCTGGCTACAGAGGGCTTCCAAAAGGCACCCAAGGACTCAGACAGGGTGAATCCACTCTAGCTAGAGGGGCGGTACTAGGAGGTGGGGATAATGAAGTAGCCAAGGGAGGTCATAAAGGTTGGCACTCTTACAGTGTAATGGAAACAAAGAGTTAAAAAAAAAAAAGAGCATATTCACATGCTGGCCAGGGCCCAATGCCCTGTGTTCACCAGCCAGCCCACCCAGGGTCTGGTGATGTAGTGGAACAGTCTGGTGCACATGTCAATGATCCAAATCTACCCCTCACCTCCACTCCCCCTCTATTCCTTACTTACCTTCAATGGCGCTAGGCTTCCCCTCCTCTGTCTGCTCGTTTTCCTCGTTCTCCTGGTTTTCTAAGGTGCAAGCCCTGGAATCCAACTGCTGGAGAATGGTGGGGCAGAACTCCGAAACTCACTCATCCCGATCTGAGACCCGCTCACTGAAATTGTGGGCAGCAAAGAGGTCTCCAGAGCTAAAGCACTGAAACCAGAGGAAGAGGCGGGAGGGCTCTTAGAACCTAAAAGTCGCGCTCTGCCCCGCTAAGTGGCAAGGCACTCAACCCTCTGAGAAATAAAGAGAAAAAACGACGCGGCCAAAATCGCAGAGACTCTGGAGACGCATCTCCAGGGATAGATGAGTAAGGAATTCCTGCACTTGAAAAGGTCAGCCACCAACATGCTTAGTACACACAGCTGAAATGGATGCAGGAAGAGGTTTGGGGAACATTCAGATCCCCAGGGGGACCTTAACCTTAGCTACTTGGGTGGCTGAGGCAGGAGAACTGCAGCTTCAAAGGATGCCTGGGCTACAAAGGAAATTCAAAGCCAGCCTGAGCAGCTCGGCAAGACCCTCGCTCCAAGCGAAGAGAGAATACAATAAAAAGAGGCTGGGGAATGTCATTCAGGCGTGGCGTGTCTGCCCAGTGTACACCTGGAAGGTCCAGGTCCAGTCCTACTGGGAATGGGGTGTCGTGGAAGACAAGCTTCCAATCACGTGACCAGGGTGTGCGTTCAGAAAAACTGGATTCTATCTGCAAACCTGATATCCAAATTTGGCTGCACGTCACAACATCTCAGGGGACTATTCTGCTAAAATGCAAATTATAGAAACTTCTGCTGGAGTACGGACGTGTGCTGGTTAGCAGACACAGGCAGCCGCAGTGACCTTGGGGAGTCTTTCAAATCATGGGAAATTGAACTTGAGAGCTCTCCCCACGCCCTCTCTCTGTGCATTCGTGCGTGTGTGCACATGATGTATACACATATGCAAGAGGCCAGGAGAGGACACTGGTGTCCTCTCCTTCTAGTCTCCCTACCTTACTCCCTCGAGACAGTGTCTCTCAGTGAACCTGGAGCTAAGCTGGCAGCCAGCGGAAAACAGAACTGCCATTACAGATATTTCACCTGGGTGCTGGGCATTCAAACTCGGGTCCTCAAGCTTTCAAAGCAGGGGCTCTTACTACTGAAACACCTCCTGAGCCCACACTACCGTTTTACTAATTGCTCTTTATTCACGTAAACCACAGTCCTTTCTCTGCCTGTGCTTTTATCAGGGTCTGCCCATGAGAGTCAGCCCTCTGGGAATGCCGACAATACAGGTTTTTAGACCAATAAAGTCTAAGTGCTGCACTCTGTTGACCCCAGAATACTGCTGCAGACCCTAAGGCCCATGTCTAAGTCCCTGATGGCAGGCCTGCCTCTTACCCACTGCCCATGTGGCAACCTCGGCCTCCTCAGTGATGCCGACACTGGTCACACTTGAGCAGCTCTGCGTGCACGCTACACGGTGCCCTGTCCACTTTCTCCTTTCAAGCCCCAGCCTATTCATCCTTCTAGGTGTGGCTTCAGCGTGCCTCCTGCACAAACCCTCAACTATGCTGGCACCTTCACTTCTCACAGACGAACCCCATAATTACAGCGCAGCCCACAAAATGTGGTACTTGGTTTTCAGCTAGCTGAGCTCCTCCACTCAACCACGGTATGCAGGTCCTCTGCAGAAGGAGCCAGCGCTCCTAACCCACTGAGCTCCCTGACTGTGACTTGTGTCTCCCCACTTCCCACAATGCTCTGGGAGGAGCAAAACAGAATGTAAGGACTTTGCTGGCTGACTCCTATTGGGCTGCCACAAGTAGCCCCTGATTCCAAGTAGCTGTGATAATACGGAAGAACACAGAACCAAGGGCTAAAAGCCCCGGGTTTTAGCCAAAACTAGAGACGAGATCAGTAAAAGTCTGAGACTAGAGTCTCAGCCCCCATCCCAGGAACCCTCATGAAACCACTCCCCAGAAAAACAATTCCTCCTGCATCTGAGGGGGCTGTGAGGCGCATCTGGCGAGGTGTGTGAACAGCAAACTCTCTGCCTGCGCTGTCCTGGGAGCCATGGTTTGCGAGCAGTGACCCAGGCGCGGCAGGAAACTAACAGGCAGGTAGGTGGTCAGGAGGCCTCAGTGGACGTGCAGAATGTGTCGATCCCAACAGAGGTGGCAGTTGACTGCCACCGAGGCCCACCCGACAGAGAGGAGCCTTACCGTGGAGAGGTTCCTGTGTCCTTCCCTGGGGTGCGTAACATTATCCCGGCCTACTCCCCACATCCAGGTGGTTGAGCAGGGCCTTCAGCTGTGGCAGGGTAAGGCTGTCATTCTCCCCATAGCGGTTCATGAGGTTTTCCAGGAAAGAGGTGGCGCTGAGGGCTGGCACGGCAGCGGATGAGGCGTGAGTCTGGGGGACAGTCCGCCATATACCAAACAGCACCAAGAGGAGGCAGCCAGGGAGGGCTGGGTGCAGGGGCTTCATGGTGACCAAGTACACCTAGAAGAACACAAAGCCAGGTGAGGGCAAGGTCTCTTTCTCTCCCCCCAACACCCAAGTGACTGCCAACTCACCACCCCCGTGCCAAGGACAAGGGTCCCCTTCCCTCAGACTCCAAGTAGGACAAGCATCTAACTGTGACGTGGCCTCCCTCTCTGCCTGCTCCACCTGGCTTTGGAGAAATCCTTTTGAAGGGGTAAAAACGACAAGAAAAGGGACATGCTGGGCATTGGGGTCCATGCCTCCCAGCATCGAGGAGAGAGGGGCAGGAGGATCAGGAGGAGTTCAAGGCCAGTTTCAGCTACACAGTGAGCTTGGACTATAGAGGAACCTGTTCCCCCAAAAGGGAGATGTAGGGATGGAGAGCTTTCTTTCTTCAGGTGCCCATACTCCTGTAAGAAACCCTGATAAAATTCACTGTGTCAAAACACACATACTTACACACACACACACACACACACACACACACACACACACACCCCAAATGGAGAAAGGGGACTAGTTGGGAAGAGAAAGGGATTCAGTGGAAATGAGACAAGAGAAGGTCCTAGAGAGTGAATAAGATCAGAATGCATTATATACATATATAAAAATGTCATAATGAAACCCATTACTGTGCGTAATTGCATCCAGTAATGGGTTTCATTATGCTAATAAAAATATTGTGCTAATAAAAATTTATTATTATTTTATGTGTTTGGGTATTTTGGCTGCATCTCTGCCTATGTACCATGTGTATACCTTGGTGTCTCCAGAAACCAGAGGAGGGCATCATGTCCCCTGGGACTAGAGTTATGGACAGTTGTGAGCCACCACATGGGTGCTGGGTCTCTATAAGAGAAGCCAGTGTTCTTAACCACCGAGCTGTCTCTCCGGCCCCTAATCAGAAGTTTTAAAAAGAAGAAAAACAGCCAAGGTGGTGATGGCACATGCCTTTAATCCCAACACTCAAGAGGGAGAGGCAGGCAGATCTCTATGAGTTCGAGGCCAACCTGGTCTACAAAGCGAGTTCCAGGACAGACAGGGCTACACAGAGAAACCCTTCTCAAAAACACAAAACAAAACAAAAACCTAAAAGAAAAAAAAACAGAAAAAAGAAAACAGAAAAATGCTTATCAGCTCTGTCTAATATTGAGAACACATATTCGAAAGCTCAAGCTGGTGGCAGCACATCCCTACAATCCCAGCACTCAGCAGGCCACGGCAGGCAAGTCACAAGTCTGGGCTACACAGCGAAACGTCATTAAGACAGTGCAGTAAACTTTACAGCTCTGTAGCAGAATGTTTCCCTAAGGTGGAAAAAAAAAAAAAAAAAAAAAAAGCCCTGGTTCTACGCCCAGAACTGTAAAACACAACACAAAGACTTCATGTTCGAGGGACCAAATCACAGAATTTATCTTCTTTCTAGAATTTCCGTATTTCAGACTGTATCCAGACTTCTAGAATTTACTCTAATCAATGCAATTTTAAAAATAAGAAGCAGTAGCAGCTAGGGGCTGGACAGACGGCTTAGTGGTTAAGAGCACTTGCCGATCTTGCAGGGGATCAGGGGTCAGTCCTCAGTCCTCACAGGGGCAGCTTGAGCCATGTGTAACTCCAGTTCCAGGGGATCTGGGGCCCTCTTCTGGTTTCCATGGACTTACACTCAGTGTACTTAACATACATGCAAGCAAACATTTATACACATAAAATAAATAACACTCGCAGAGATCCACCTGCCTCTGCCTTCCTCCCAAGTGCTGGGACTAAAGGTGTGTGCCACCACCGCCCGGCTATAATATCCAGTTTTAAAGCAGAATTATTTCATACAGTTAAAAACTTCACAAGGAACAAAGAAATACGGGAGCTGGTTACGATTTTCCTGTTAATGATTTACTTCCCTTAGTATAGTTATACCTTAATCAGTGACAGCAGCACATTGTGGTCGCCAGCCCATCTATCACTGTGATGGTCTCCTCCCCAGGGAGGCGGAATCCAGCACCAAATGCTTCACTACATACTGCTCCACCTCTGTCTAAAGGAACAGCGTCTCCATGTCTAAAGGAGCAGCATCTCCATGTCTAAAGGAGCGGCGGCGGCGTCTCCATGGCTAAGAAACAGGCCTGCCTGAACCCTGCCCCTGCTGTTTGAATTCCCACACCGTTCCTTACAAGATAAGTCACTCAGCCTCAACTACCTCCATTTTCTCATCTGTAAAGGCAGTCAGTACTCATCTCACTGGATGACCGGCCCTCAAGATTTTAGGACTAAAGTGATGGCGAGGCCCTGAACTAAGATACTCGAAATCTGGCTCCACCCGTTCAGACTGGCCTGAATTACATAGTGAGA